>NW_008825114.1:16509826-16533765 GCF_000699105.1 Pygoscelis adeliae
GGGTAGGTATAGACTAGATAAAAAGGAAGAAATTTTTATGCTGAGGGTGGTGAAACGCTGGAAGAGGTTGCCCAGAGAGGTGGTGGATGCCTCATCCCTGGAAACGTTCAAGGTCAGATTGGACGGGGCTCTGAGCAATGTGATCTAGTTGAAGAAGTCCCTGCCCATGGCAGGGGGGGGTGGACTAGATGACCTTTAGAGGTCCCTTCCAACCCAAACTATTCTATGAGTCTATGATCTTGGAGAAGGCTCTGGGCTGTGACACCTGTTTGATACAGGTATGGCCATCTGGCTCAGAATTGATCTGCGAAGACTTCAATAGGAATAGTATATTAAGATTATTCCGTTACTTTAGTGCTCCACGCAGACTAACTTATGTCATCGCCTACTGAGTGTTTGTGTTGGTGCAATTCTCATTCACAGATAGCTTTCTCTGGGCATCAGATAGGGAGCTTAGCTGCCTGGTTGAAATGTGGAGGTTTCAGGCACCTGAAAGTCAGATCTGGAGCTGCTTGCTCTCATCATGCCCCAGGATATGGCTACACAGACTGATGCAAATGAGACTACAAAGCATCCAGCCTGGAGCTATCTTGTGTCTGTCTACTCAATGTATGAGAAATGTAGCTCAGGTCTGACAATACCTGTTTAAGAAGATACTGCCTGGTTTTCTTTGTATATCAAACCCAGATTTCTTTGTCAAGAAAGCAGAGTCACGAAACTATGATTCCATAATGAACCTAGGTTTTATTTCTCTATGCAAAAGACAACCCTCCTTGAAGTAGAAATATTAGGAAGGTAAACATGAATAAGTTGTTTATATAAAAATGGTTTAGACCATATGAAAAAACTGCAGCACTATTAGACTTTAGTTATATGTAATTGTTTCATGTTCAAAATCTGTCAGTTCAGTGGAAAGCAGACAAGGGTTCAGTTGTTATACAACAGAAGATGTAACTTACACAAGCCTGATTTCCTCAATGTTAGGAGAAAAAGCCATGTAATATGGATTCTCTATCTTAATTTGTGTGAAATTGTTCATTTGCCAACAGAATTTGTGACTGTATTAGGATACAGATCTGGTGCTTTGTTGAAGCAATGTGTAACAGAGAGATAATACAAAAGAAGAAAGGCAGTAAACAGACTTGTGCAAGTTGAACAAGGTCAAAAATATGGAACTCAGCTTTTTCTAAAATGTTGATATCTCTAAACTGAATGGGCAGGACTCACCTGCATTGTCAGCACTTGGAGTAAGCTGCAAATAACCAATGTTTCATTGATCTGGACTACGTTTTACAGACCAGGGTCAGACTCTACATACTGTAGGTTAACTGTTGCTGACGTTGTTCAATGTGTTAAGGCATACACACAGTTCTCTGAAAGGAAATTATTTTGTTCTGTTTTTTTTTTTTTCCTTTAGGTATTATTTTTCTGGCATCAGAAAAGGGAAAATCACTTTACTCTTTTTGTTCTTAGTTTCCTCCTTCCTTTGTTATATCCCTATGGGGTTTATATGCAGAGTATCCAGCCTGAATGCATAGATTTGCTTATATATGGTTTAGTAGCATAAACATCACATGATACTATGAGCAACTCTTAATATACCAGTGCCTAGCTGGTAAATATGATCATGATCTCTTCAAAGAGTAGAATTTCTTTGTAGGTGTGTTGCAGGTAGGTAGTCTGCCTTTATTTCATTGTGAAACACAGACACTGAGAGGGAGAGACATTTGGGAAACGAGCAGCGACAGAAAGATTAGCAACCACATGAGTACTTCTCCCCATCCGTATCAGGAAACAATCAAGCTCTTGCAAAGTCTGTTTCATTCTGAATGTAAAATGAGCAATTGTCTTGTATGATTCTTTTTCATATAAAACAAAAAAAAAAAATTCTTGTGGTTTTTTATTATTACAGACATGACTGGACAAATTCACTCACTTATTTAGGCTGCCCTTTTTGCTGAATACTGCATCAAGAACCCAGACCAGCTCTTGTCTGAGAATGAGAGATCCATGGGAATTATGTATATCTATGTTTGATCTCTAGGGAAATCTCATGAGATACAGCATCTCAAAGTCCTGGGATGACAAACAAGATGCTAATGAGTCAGAGGTGCCTAGCAGCTTTTCCCAGCTATTATTCTATCCTTTTTCCATTTACTGTCAGCAAGACTTTTCCCACAAGATTATCAAAACAACAAAAAAGGCAGTAACCAGTTGGTTTAATACACAGTATTACGTAGTATTGCCTTGTTTGCTCTAGTGCTCAATACTTAGCCTCTGCACGCTCATCTTTCTCCTCATCCTGAAGAAAGTACTTGTCTTTATATACAAATAGCTCATGCTATGCTGCCACTGCAGTTTGCTTAAAGCAGCATTAACTTCTGAGTCCAAACATTGGTGTTCTTTGAAGCAAGAACTAATACACGACCAGGAAGACAGCAGCAGAGCATCCACTAAGCCTTCCACATTGCAAAGGGGGGATGTCTCGACGGAGTACTGCAGAGGCTAGGCATCTGTATATTTGCACTAGGAATCAAGATTCCCTTCAGATCCTCACACTTGATGCAATTACAGGGAAGATTATATTCTTTAGGCCTTCCATTCTGTCTTTTATCCCTCCTGAAACAGTAGATAATGCTCTGGGTTTTCCACAAATCAAGGTTTAATATTGATCTTTCTCAGTGCTTTTCCCGTAGAAGAGAATGATTTGTCTGTAATATAACCTTGACAAAGCTGTGCATGCCCCTGCTGATATCAGCAATACTGCTAGTGCAGTTAAAAACTAAGTAGGGTTAGGAAACATGCAGATTTTATGGAGATGTGGAAGAACATAAGCAAAGGAAAGACAGACTGACAAGTGTAGACATTAATTTTGTGATGCTGGAAAGGACTGTAAGGGGATCCTACAATTAACCAAAACAATCAAGCAAAGTTTCAGTCTTATTTATCATTTCAGAAGCACACAATGGAGAAGACGGGACATAAATTCCTGAGGTTAAAAAAAAAAAGAAAAACCCTACAGAAAAAGAAGAGAGCAATTTTAGGTTTACTCCGAGCTTTACATCACTAGAGAGGTCCCACAGAGTATGTCTGTTGTTGCCTTCTGCAGAAGCTCTCCAACTTTAATTAAAGCAAACTGAAAGAGGTCCTATACTCTCTTTAATCCCCAGTCCTGTTTTTGTTGTGGGAGACAACACAGGGATGGCAGCACAGTGAAAGCCATCTATACTGGTGATAAGCACTTTCTTCACCTGGAAAATTCTCTCCCTTCTCCTGTAACCCCTTTACAAACTTTAAACACACAGCCAGTGTAATACAAGTCACTATTTGTCCAGTATTTGATAAACAGAGATTACGAAAGGGTGGTATTTTTTACTTTTATAAAGTCCTTAGTAAAAAACTGCTTACAGAAGACTGAATAAAATCATAGCCAGTGTTGTATACTGATGGATCTTCTTATTCATTTGTACGTTGTACATGATCAGGCATTAATCTCATACATGTCACGTTCAATATGTTTTATAGTTGTTCTCTTCTTTTGCTTTTTCATGCTTTAATAATAAGGAAGAAACAAATTAAGTATTCAACAGGCTTTGCTGTGTTTTGAAATGCAACTTCATCATGCACTTTCTGAGTGCAAATGATAATAAGCTTTTTATTTCTTATATAACCTATATGGGAAATAGGGATAATTAAAACCTGGGACTTCATATTGAGACAGAGTAATGAGCTCTCAGTGATTTGTAACTCCATATGAATAATGCTTACTCTTTGCTTTTAATGTGTACATAGAAAAGAACTAGTTGACAACTAATGAAACCTTTATATGGATTTGGTTTCAAAATTCCCCATTAAGTGATATTGCAAGAATGTATTAACTTTTACCTCACATGATTTAAGTTCCAGATCTTCAGAATATTTGCACACAACAAAACTAACACAAAATGGTTTCTCGTGTATCTGAGAACAGGACTATACTTTCAGTGTTCCAGTCTCAGTCACACAGCTATCAATGGAAGTTTTATTAAGCCAGAAAAATGAGCCTTTGAAAGAAGAGTATACTAAAAACCATAACCTCTAAAATCTAGAATAACATCTTCAGAACAGGTGTCTATGATTGAATTTGTTACCACATATGACATTTAAATAATTATTAATCTTGGATATCAAGGAATTGATAGATTCTTGGTATTTTCACTAATTAAAAATAACTAACTTCACTTGGATATTGGCTTAAAATGTGATTTCCCAGCCTTTGGAAATTAGTTAACTTGAAAATTTCAGCTGTCTTGAATAAGAGGGGAAGCATAAGCCAATAATTTTGGCACTAGTCTCATACAGGCTAGTATACTTTGCTGGCACAGCTTTCCTGAATAAGTGTGAGCCATTTAGGGCAAGATCAAAAGGAAGCTATCAAAGATTTATGAGTTAGGTGTTGCATCCAAAATTGCAGAGCTACAAAATTCAGCCACCTCTAGTCCTGAAATCACCTTTACTCCCAAAACTCTCTCTGTCTTCCAGTGTTGAGCAGCAAAGTGGCATTCTCATACCTGGCTGAGCTCCAGAGTCAAAGCATTCACCCTGCTGCTTCGTTCACAGGGCAGTCATAGCCAGTGTCTAATGCGCATGTAAGGAACTTAATGAACTGCTAAACATATTAGTGGCAAAAACATCCTTTGCAAACTGCAGCTGCTGTGGCATTCTATCTTCCCTTTTTTACAATACTCTGAAGGTTGGAGGACTTGCCCCATGAATGGAAAACACCGAGCAGCCTCAATGGAAATTGAAGGACATCTCTCTACTTCTTAAAGGGTCGATTTTGAATGGTAGAGGGCAGTCTCTTCCATTTTCTGAAGCTATTCTGTTGCCAAAAAGGTAGTTTAAGATTCCCTGGCCAGTACGAAATGAGAATAAGTGCACAAACAAGCATGATGTTGCAGCCTAGGAGTCAGGGGAATGCGTCTGAACTCCCCTTACAGCTCCCTTGCCTGGGTCTGTCTTCTGGGTAGTGACTGCTCTATGCAGAGTGCAGAAACAATTCCCAGGGCAAGACTCCAAGTTTGTTACTCAGCTCCAACATTTTGTCACCTGTTTTAGGTACGGGGAAAACCGTGGAATTGGGCCTTATGCCTGTTCTAGTTCCCTCCCCTTTTTAAGAATACAGATAACTGATATCTTCTGGTGTCTCAAACCTGTACGAAAAGAAAACATTGTTAATTGTGAAGTACATGGACAATGCAATAATGAAACCATTTAAATGCCAAACATAAATAAATTTAGTAATGCAGTTTTTAGACAAAATACTCCTTATGTCTTTGTGATAAAATATATTTGGTTGGTTTATACATTTTAAGCACAATTATATTATAAAAACTTACAGAAGCTGTTAATAGGATTGACTAATCAGAAATATATATAGATAAGGAGTTGCCTCATATTTATGGGACATAGTGCCTGTGATAAAAATTCATCTCTCTTGAAGCAACCTCTTTGAAAGCTTACAGTTTAAAAAGCCCCAAGCTATATTTTGTGGTTTTTTAAAGCTGTTCACTTTTCTCTTCCCTCATTTACAGGATCTTTGTATTAGTTTGTTATGATAACCAGTAAGAGAGGTTGCTACTTATTCTTTATTACTTTTATAGTTTTCTCCTGAGTTCCAGGATTATCTTCAAGGAAATTAAGCTCAGGAAATACTACAGTAATATATATAATAGAACTATCACAGGGAAAAGCAACACAAGAACCAGAAAAAACACAGCAAGACTCTCGGAAGGACACTCTATGTAAATCTGCAAAATATAACATTTTTGTTATTTATTTAAAAAATAAATGAATACATTTATTATATGTATGATCTAATTCTGTTTTTCTTTTTTTAGTACAGCTTTTGGGGCCGAAATATTTATAAAAGCACAATTTTTGAGGATACCATGGAAAACGCTACCTGGTTTCACATGTAAATACACACACAATAAATCCACTTCCAGAAGCAATCCTGATTCAGACTTTAAATGACATCACTGGAAAACCTTACATCAGTTTCAAGGATTTTTTTGCCTAGACCTCAACTGGGTCATTTAGCCTAACAAGTTTGCAGTCAGAGCTGACAAATTATGTTCATATTTAAGAATCAAACAATTGAATCTGTTAAAGCACCATTCAAATCAAAATTTAAGTACATAAAAGTTTATGTAAGATTTTAAGTAAAATAATTACCAAAAAATTGTTTTTGAGACGTAAAGGAAGTAGGGTAATCAAAGCATGAATTTTTCACCAAGTACTCTTGGCCTCTCATTCTAATTTAAGCCCCATTCTATAATATTTTTAAGTAATTTAAACACAACAGCTTTGAACCACCTAGTGTAGGTGAGCTTTCAGAGCTGGTAGTTCAGATTCACAGGTGCCTCCCATTCTTTAAATACAAGTTGGCTGACAACACAGATAAAAGACATAATTTTAAAATGTCACTTTTACATTCTACTCTAGAAACAGAGAACAGGCTTCCGGAGGAAGGAAGGCTGATTAGTAAGTGAGATTGAAAAACAATCTGGATAGAATACAGTTGAATCACAGAATCATAGAATACCAGGTTGGAAGGGACCTCAAGGATCATCTGGTCCAACCTTTCCTGGCAAAAGTATGGTCTAAACAAGATGACCCAACACCCTGTCCAGCTGAATCTTAAAAGTGTCCAATGCTAGGGAACACACCACTTCCCTGGAGAGATTATTCCAATGACTGATTGTTCTCATTGTGAAAAGTTTTCCTGTTGTGTCCAGTCAGAATCTCCCCAGGAGTAACTTGTCTTTTCCATGTGACTCCTTGTAAAAAGGGAGTCTCCATCTTTTAAATACTGGAACATGGTGATAAGGTTTCCCCTAAGTCTTCTTTTCTCAAGGCTGAATAAACACAGTTCTCTTAGCCTTTCCTCATATGACAGGCTTCCCAGCCCTTTGATCATCTTTGTGGCCCTTCTCTGGACCCTCTCCAGCCTGTCCAGCCTGTCCACATCTTTCTTGCATAGTGGGGATGAAAACTGAACACAGTATTCCAGGTGTAGCCTGACAAGCATTAAGTAGAGTGGGATAACGACTTCTTTACCTCTGCTGGTGATGCCCATGTTGATGCAACCCAGCATCCTGTTGGCTTTCCTTGCTGCAGCAGCACGCTATTTGCTCATATTGAACTTGTTCGCCACCAGGATCCCTAGGTCCCTTTCCACAGAGCTGCTCCCCAGCCAGGTAGTTCCAAGCCTGTGCTGCACTCCTGGATTATGTTTTCCCAGGTGCAAGACCTTACAGTTGTCCTTGTTGAACTTCATAAGGTTCTTGTTAGCCCACTCTTCCAGCCTATCCAGGTCTTCCTGCAGGGTGGCTCTCCCTTCTGAAGTGTCCACTTCCCCACTCAGTTTGGTATCATCAGCAAGCTTCATCAGGGTAGACATCATCACATCATCCAGATTACTTATGAAGATACTAAACAGTGCTGGGCCCAATGTCAATCCCTGGGGGACTCCACTTGTAACATTTTGCCAGTTTGAAAAGAAGCTATTTAACTTCATGGAGAGGTTACTGAGTGATAGCACTGGCCTTGTTTTAAGAAAAACTTTTCCTCTATTACATGATCTATTCAACTTTACTGGCATTTTTTACATGTGCAATCTGTATGGCACACAAATTGGCTCTTATTATCTTGAAATAAAACACACAGGGAACTATTATGTAGGCTATGAATGAAAAAGAGGGGAAAAAAAAAGAAATGAGTATAAAATGTCAGAAATGAAATAGAAACCAAACTGATACTTGTAGCTTGATGCCTAATGTAACCAACGTATCTTTTTCTAGAAACAACCATTACCAGAATCTCAGAAGAATCATGTTATAAATGTGCATGAAGCAGAAATGTCTGGAAAGAATATATAACACCATTTCCCTCTCTTTCTTAAATTTAAATATGACAAGATAACTCCTCTCATTTGAGAATTGTAAAATTTGGAAATCCAGGTTTTGTATTATCCATTTTAAAAAAACAATTCCTTTCATCTTCAGTTTCTACCATCCACAGACAACCACGGCAAAAGATGTTTCACTTGTATTAGCTGACTCTCTAGAAAGTGTAAGGAATTTGAATTCTCTAGAAGCTATAAGAGAGCCGATCTACGAAATCAGTCATCACAGTCACAGGGTCAACAAGTGTTGTGCAATGCACTCAGAGAGCTAGCAAGGTCTGAGATGAATAGATGTAAAGCCAACACAGTCTGGATATAATGAGAAGTGGGGAAGAGAAAGGGGACTATGATAAATTGCAGAAGGTTAAAGACCAAAATACAAAGAGGTATAGGTGAAAGAAATCTGGAAAAAGCAGAAGCTGAGGTGGATTGTGTAGAAGGCGTCCAAAGGAAACCGAAAAACTTTGTACCCAGTAGGAAACCCTTAAGCCTGGGAACAAGTTTCCCATGTGTCAGTGCTCTTCTGAGAAGTCTGTGAAGCTCATAGATGAAAATTTCTGTTTCAGCAGCACTCTACACAGGAAATATCAACCTACTAGTGCCAATAGATTCTGTGTTCATTTGTGCAACACAGTCTACAGTGGATGCAAAGACAGCCCCAGCTCTGAGATTTCTGCGCTTCATTCAGTAATTATGTTTCGGTATTAACAATGTTATCCTAACAGCTGTTATTAAGATGACTTTGTGAATATAACTGTGTGAAGGTGTGAGAACGTCCAAATTAACCAAAGAAGCATTTCACAAAAAAATCTTCGGTTTGATTTCTAATTCCAGAGCAGTTATTTTGCTATTCAAGCAAAAATCCCCTTACAAGGGCAGCACAATGCATAACGTGTGACTACCCCTTCCACAGAAGAGTGACATGATTGTGCCAGAAATCTTTAAATGACAAAATAGTTTTCCCATTTTAGCACTTTCAGAATGGCTAAGCTTCTAATAAATTAAACAAATGAACAGCCTCACCAAAACCCTCTATCTAAGCTTCCTTATTCTTAAAAAAAGTATTTGTTTTCCTAAGAACATGCTTTCTCTATGACATTTTTATTATTTCCTGCCTGAGTTGGTTTAACCTACAGTAATTTTACCCCAATGACTTTATCGCTTAGTACTAATTGAGGGGCAGAAAAAGTAAGTAAAACAGAGGTTTGGGGACATGAAAATTTACTGAGCAAAAGTGTAACCAAGCATTCAGTATTTTCTTAAATATTGGTTCCAGAAATAAGCAAATGTTTGCATGGCTTCTTATGTTTTCTGAATCATCCTCTCATCACTAATTCAAATGTGCACAGACCTCTGTAGAAATACATTCATAAGCTGAAGGTAGAGCTCAGCAAATTATTCCCAGCAAATAATGTACTCAACAAATATAAGCATTTACCTGACATTATAGAGAAATCATAAATATAAATTTATATGGCAATTGTTGTCACTCACATCAAATGCTGCAAGACAAAGATCCTTGTGCAAGAGCCATCTACCCTTGACGGTGCCCAGTACATTCTGTCCAGTTTTCATGCCATCTACTCCAGCTTGGGCATGGACTCCTCTGGCTTCTGAAAATGACCTGCAGGGATTCAGAAAACAGATGCTGTAAAGGTGATGTATCTATTTTTATATGATTGCCCAATAATGGGAGAAATGGCTAGCCAGAGATCTGTGTTTAATTCTTTGCTTTGTCTGTGGAAATGCTTCCCACATATTCTCCATCTTCTGAGAAAGCATTGCTTCTGACTTTACAAAAAGAATATTTAATGTGAAATTCAGGCTTTACAATAGGCATCAGATCCCTTGCTTGTGAAATTCCTAAGCAGTAGTTTGGTTTGTTCCAGCTTATTCTCTTTTTTACACTGTGAATCTTTTATTTTTCTGGAGTCATCCAACTTCCAGTGAAAGAGTGCACAGTGCCTGTTCTTTGCCTTTGAGGTAACATTACAGTTAAGACATAATCCTGTGCATTTAGAAGATAAAAACTGGAACTCTGTCAGGTGAAGAACGACAGAGAACCACAGTTTTCCATATCCTAGGGCAACAGTCCTATGAAAGATTGGTGGCCATGGCATCAGGCCACATTATACAAAATAACAGAGGTGGTTTGGTTTTTTTTTTATTTTCTTAAAGGATCCTAATTTGTTCTCTAGGAAAAAAAAAAATTTAAAAGGCATGTTAGGATCTAGCTAGGTTCAATACATGGTTCTCTTCCTTGAAAATTCTGATTTGTGCCCCTACAGTACATAAATACGGATTTTCACATTAAAAAAAAAAGCAAACGAACAAACAAAATCCACCTTCGTGTTTAGCATTTCTTAGATAACAGTTTGCACTTTTTAGGTTGTTCTGTGGTATGAAGAGGTTAAAAATCAGACTTGATGTTCTGAGTGGCCCTTTGGAAGGCAAGTGTTTAAAACTAGGCACTACTTTGTTGACACCTACATCATTAATTGACCTAATTTCCAAGACCTGTGAAAATAATTCTGAGGCTTGGCACTGAAATTGGAATTTTCAGAAAAAAAAACAGCACTGACTTGACACCATTCTGTTTAACAGCAAGAGTAAAGTTCTGATTTCATATTAATAGATATTAAATTCCACTATACAGCATGATTCAACACAAAGAAATGACTTCTAGCTAGGCTTATAATGTATTTTGCATTTCTTGTACCAGTGACACTGTGGCTGATATACACATATTTAATCATGATGGAGGTGACCTCATGCTGTTTGACATCAAAGTTCGGATTATGGAAAATCTGCTTCCCCTACCTATTTTTGTAGCTGTTGAAGTAGGTCTCTCTGCAGCATAAAACAATGAAAAAAGGCTGTGCTGTTACAGTATTTATAATTAAAAAATATAAAAGAAGACTGTGAAAACAGCCTACTCTGGTTCTAATTGCAAACATGTATTAGTGGAAGTGGCACCATATAGGACAGCCAAATGGTACATAAATATATCCATTTGACCAGTACAGAAATGAGGCTTTTTAATTGGAGGAAGGAAAGAAGAAATGGTTCCCTGACTGTAAATAACTTAACTTCCTGTTATAACAGTATGTACCACATACATTGATTTTCTTTGTTTATACCTTCAAGTAGCTTTAGATACTTTATATTATCCAGAGCATAGCCCTTGAGTCACAGCCTTTGCCTTCATTTCCCATACAACTTTGTGCCACAGAATGATAATCAGCTGAATGGGTGCCTATTGGGAAGAGATTGAGAGCTACAGGTAATATCCCTGTAGTCTCCATGTCTCCCACAAGTATTCTTTTATGATTGAAGCAGTAAGGGGCACTGCTTAAAGCCCCTTCACTTGTATTCTCAGTTTTCTCAGATTGGCAGTCAAAACTGACACTCGGTTTCTTTACAGGAGGTGTTCTTTTGATGAACTGTTCCTTAGTGATAATAGGAAGAGCAGCAGAAGAGGAGGGAGTATAAAATACATTAACCAGGCATTTTGATTGATGTTCTAAAGCAATCAAAACCTGCAGGGGGTAGAGCTATATGTAGCTTGGTTTTCTTTTCCTATTTTTGCAGTCTATTATAGGCTACTAGCCTGTGGCTCCGAGTCTGGCAAACAGAAGTTCAGCAACAGAATGCACAAGGGAAAAAAAACACCAAACCAACCCACAAAAAAAACCAACATGTGCAAGACAGCAATGTTAGCCTTGCTCTGGACATAAAGAACAAGCTCACTTATGGGACAGAAATCTCCTAACCCTGTTCACTGGTCAAAAAGCAGATATTTCAGTCTAGAGGATCCCTTTTCCTTTGTCCCTTATACGTATTCTCCACCTTTTACCTTTCATGTTGTTTAACTTCTTGCTTAACCACGACCTTGTTTTTTGTCTTTTCCACCTCTGTATCCTCTATCTTGTCCCTGCTGGATTTGGTCATGAATTTACCCTCCTAAGAGAAAGACTCTGCTCTGGTTGAGAATTATATGCAACATAGGAAACAGAATATAAAGCTAACCAACAATGAAATAGAGGAGTAAGCAGCCAGGGCAGTGGTAAGATGCATATAGTGTTAAAGTCAAGCTAAATCACACATCTAAGGTGATTTTAAGGAGAGGAAAACCCTGCTGAGTTAAATCTTAAAGAGGTGTCTCAGACCTAAATATTCATCACCATGAAACTAATGAAGGTCCTTTAAAGGATGATTACAGACCCTTTTGAATAGTTAAAACCCTGTTAAGAATATGAGAAGCATTTAAAGGACTTAGTGTAATCATAACAAGATAAAGTACATGGACAAAAAAACCCAACACCATAAAGATGATGGTGCGTTAAAGCCACAATCTAATAACACAGCACTTCTTCACATGATTTGTATCAAAATTATTTACAGATTTAAAAGTTTATTGACATAGTTTGGTCATGAAGGAAATGCCACCTAAACCAATTACCCCAAAGGTACATTCTGTGGAACTAGTATGCAAAATCAGGTCTTGTGCGTATTCATTTCAGAAAATGATTACATGTTCTTCATAGCCCCATGTAAAATGTTTCTATATATTTGGTAGAGTGAATGAGGATGCTTTTGGTCCTTATTCTGTCCTGTTGTGTGTGCCTAAGAGAGGTCCCAGAGTACTAGGATTCTCCGGTTCCTCTGCTCAGAATAGATGCACAAATCAAGTAAACGTGTTTTCCTTTACAAAATACACAGGAAAAGGATCTTATTATGGCTGCTTATGTACTGCCTGCACAATTGTGTAAAACTAGCCATAGTCAGTCCAAAACCTATACTCGGGCATAATCACTTGAAATTTGTGATGTAAAATATTATTTGTGCAGTATCTTTGAATCTATTTATTTATTGTTTTCCTGCTTAAAAACTGAAAGACAAATAGAGATGTGTTACAGATTTTAATTTCACAGTTTAATTTCACACTCCAAATATCTGGTCAAATTCTTTATTTGGTAGAATCTCAGCTTTGTAAAAGGGAAAAGATAAATTCAGTCAGCTAAATCTGATCTCTGATCACATGGTGATCTCCTCATCCATATTTGTGAACCTAGGAGATTCTACAGAATGGCTCTACTGTATTATTTCATGAAGCTACACTCTCTGAAATCAGTAATAATTAGGTTCTGATGATTGGTGTTGGTGTAGATATTGATATTATATCTAAACAGTCTGTAGTCATATGTTTTGTTTTTCAATAAGCAAAATATCTACAAGGACCTCATTTTTGTCTTGATATGCTCAGCAACAGTTACCTCTAGCATGAATGTAACAGAAAATTGTCAAGTTAAGTAGCTTGTCAATTAGTAAAACAAGATGTAATTTCTAAAAAAAGTATTCCTCATTATATTACTTTAAAAATCCATGTATTGGTCTATTCTTTCTCATCAGAATGTTCTAAAACTTAAATTGTAAACCCTAATGACATAAAATTGTGTTTTATCAATTTTTGAAAGCAAGTGGATTTCTACTCTTTGTTTCATTTCTATTGCTCATTTCATGGAACAAGGTAAATAACATTCCAAAAGTTCAAGTAGCATGGCAGAACTTGTTTTTGAGGTTAGGAAATAAACATCTGAATATACAGATAATAGCTTGTATGGACACAGATTTACAGCTAACCCCAAAGCATTTTATACAGTATATAACTAAATGAATAAGTAAAGCAAATTAAAGTTTTTCTCCGTTTGATGATAACTGCATCTACACTGTGCACAATAACTAAGACAGGTTTCCTTATGTATAAATGTTTCTTTGAACTCTCCTCACAACAGAGGTAGAATTTCTCTAAGTATCATAATAAAGACCAAAGCAGAAATAACCCCTGGAGGGTGCGGGTACCTAACCCATCTTGGCTGTGTTAGTAGCCTAGAGAGTCACAGGCTATGTGCAGCACACTTGTGCCAGAAGCCTAGACGCAGTACAGTCTCACAATAACAGAAGTACAGAGATGTCTTTATATTCCTCTCTCTTCAGCTACAGCTAGGGATTTCTTCCACTGTGCTCAATACGCTCCAGATCCATCCTAAAGGTGAAGTGCAAAACAATTCTGAAACACCAACTGCTGTATTTATTTTGAAGATATGCGTGCTCAGAAATGCTTTATAGTCACACACACAAATCAATACCTGACAGATTCACAGCATTTCTGGAAGGTGTCCAGGAATATAAGCAAAAATGTCTTCTGGTAGGAACAGCAGTGCATAAGTAAGTATGTAGAAAGTGCTGATACACGTGGAATGTAAGTTATAGCTGGGTATGAGATGAACAGCAGCATAGATACAGTTGCCTTGCACTAGTCACTTAAAAAGCACACAGCAGAACTGAAATTAACCTAACCAAGTAAAAAGCCGGTAACAAATGAATGATCTTTATAACTTATAACTATACTTATATACTATATATACACTGTACTTTATAACTTATACTATAATGTACATTATGAGGATTTTAGGTAGAGCTTTTGATTATTAGTGCAAGATTGGTTTTCCAGATCTGATCTTGACTGAGTAAAGGAAGAGAGTGCTGGGTTTTTTTAAGGTATTGGTGATCGCAATGTGAATTAGCATCACAGAAAAACTCTTGTGTAGAAAAATAAGACCATTCAGTTCTCTAAAATCGCTTTATTACATCCTCGAGTTATGTCCTATGTAGCCCATGAAAATGGAGTCATGTTCATCTCCTGTAAGGATTAAACACTTTCTTTAAAAAAAATGGTTTTCAAGCTTCAGTTTGTTTTGCACCATGCTAAATCTTGGTTTGTCTGCACTACAAAGATTCATACCACAAAAATTAAGTGCAAATGCTTTAGGAAACAGCAAGTAAAAGGCATTACATGTACTCAGGATTTGGAGACTAGATGTCTAGAAAGAAAGTCACACCCTTAAATATTTGAACATTGCATTACAACCTGGAGGTTTTTTGAGGAGAAGTAGTTGTCACATACAAAAATTCAGTGTGGGTGTTTACTCTCCTAACTCCCTGTCAAGGTGAAGATAGCTGATGTGTATTTCACCTTAATGACTGTGTATAGCTCCTATTAACTTTAATTGCTGAATGGATTTGTCAAGAAGAACAAGGCCCTGGAGTCAAGTTGCAAAGTTTCCATGAATTACCCTAGTCAGTTGAAGGTAAAATACAAAACTAATATATTTACCTAGCTTAGCGAAAAAAGAAATAATGCTAGATGCTACAAGAAAACAGGAAAAATGTAATCCTTTTATACTGTTCTCTGTTTTACCAGACCATACTTTAATTTAAAATCAATTCACATTCTGCTGAAATAAGTAGTGTTCATTTAAATGGGAACAATTAGACAAATGGAACTTCAAGCTACAGATGTGCTAAACTATCCACTGGTAATTTCATCTAAAGATGCATCAGGGTGGAAGACTAAAACTTCTGCATGCCATTTATTGAGTTAGTTAAAATTTTTCGCAGAAGATCATAGCAAGGTAAATTGCCAGAGCTGTGCAAAACAACTCATATTTTTGTTACTATGTTTTGTGAATGTAAATTCTTACTCTGGTTATTTTGGAAAATGTAAATGTGTCCTCCATCATCTTCGTGCTTATTTCAGACCTCTGCCCCTTGACTGCAATTATGAAATTCCTGAGAAAGGAGATATAAAATATGAAGACGTTCAGGTATTTACAGCCCTGCATTTGCCAACTTTGAGCATAAACTGAAAAAAATGTAAATTAATAGTAATTATTATTATTGAAAATACGTTACACCTTTTGGCATTTTTCATCCTGAAAGTATTAGAAGTGCTTTGAAATTTAGCAAATTACCTACACCCAGGAACCCAGCGCATACTGCAAACTGCTTGGCATGGAGCTTTCAGACTGACTACAGTTACCCCAAGCCCGCTCCCAAACCTGCAGCGCTGCCCACATTTTCCACATCTCTCATCCTTAAAACTGACCATCTCTGTGACTGTGTCATAACCCATCTGCATATCTTGCCAGCACATCTTAACCTGGCTTCGCATTTGGATCTCGGAAGCTAGTTCAGTGAAAAGTTTCCTTACATCTGACCTCTATGATTCCGCAGAAGATGTGCATGCTGCAGCAACTCTATACATCTCTCTGCCTTTGAGCATAGTTAAGTTATACCACTGTTGATGTTTTTAGGGATTCCCAGACATTTAAAGTCTAGGACAAACCATGCTGTGCTTTACTGTCTTTACATCAATGCTAAGCACACATATGCATCTCACATGAATGGAATACAGATGTAGATAAAGGAATAATTCAAATATTAATTTAAACACAGACATTAAATTCTTGAGTTTACTATAAATGATCATTTCACAGAGATATGAAAATATGGTTAATGTGTTTGCACAAGGTAAAATTTTGGTTTAAAATTATTTTCACTTCTGATAGAGTGCTAAATATAAAATATTTGGATTTTGATCATTATTGCTAATACAAGAAAAAATGCTACTAAAACATCTAAATCATAAAGCAAAAAAAAAAGAAAAAGAAATGGTCTAAATCTTTAATGATGAAAAATTATAAAAAACCAACACAAAAGTAAAATCGGTAGTGAAAAAGGGATGGCATGTACTGATTATGTCAAACTACAGCATGTTATACTATAAAGGTTTAATCAGAGCTTACTTAGGCTACCCTACCAGTCTTCACATTCCAGCCATGGCTTATGTGACCATCCTGAATCTTGGTGAACTTTGGCCAATAAAATCTTCATGTCAATCTACAGTATTCAGTGCTCCATCTTCTGATTTATTCGTATCTTTTCTTCAAACCCAACTTTTGTTTAAAAGATCAAGATTGGCTAGTTGTGGTAAGGTCTTCAAAAGGAAAAGCTAAAAAGCAAAGAGACATGTCTTGTCATAGCTGTTCTTTTCCAAAATGAAATCTCTGTCTGTCAGTTTGGCATGTTGACATAGATATCTAGCTATTACCTCAAACTTAACAAAGTTAAAATGGAGTTCTTAATCTTTACTTCAAGCTCTCTGAAAATGTCTCTTTTCTTTCTCTCTCTCTCTCCCCCTTCTCCCCTTTTTTTTTTTTCTTTTTGGCTATGGACTATCCCATCATTTGTTTGTCACCTATTACTGACATCTGAATACAATATTGAATACAGATCTTTCTCTAAATCCTCACGCCTCTATGGTCTAATATCTTTCTGCAGAAGAATATCACATGAAATACAGCTCCTCTTATCTATCTGCATAAATAAAAGTGTTGTTCCAATTAATTTCTCACAGCTGCATTTCTGAGACACCTTTTTTACTGGCCTTGGCAAATCTGTCTTGTCATTCCACTCAAAATTCATCTTAAAGGCCATTTTCTAGCCCTGTTCATTTAATCATGACTCCCTCCTCATGGCATTGCCCCTTCCCACCCCAATACTTGATGTCAGATTCCTGAATTGAAAAGGTAGTGCAGTTCCCATTTCCATTAAACACTGATCTCTTTGCTAAAAATATTAATAGTGTAAAGTGTATTTTTTGGCAAAAATAAGTAATGTTTGAACACACAACACTTCAAACATAGATGAATCCAACAATTCAATTCAATTCACATAGACTAAGAGCAACAAGGATTTTTAGTCACTTGGTACCATTTATCCCAGGAACCTGGAGTTAAAAAATTACAGAATTTATTACCAGCCTGCTGATTATTGAGCCAACCAGAATAGAGTATTTTTAGTGTTTTGAAGCATATTCTTTGATTTCCAACAAATTTATTGGGGTTTATTTTTGCATAGGAGTGGAAATTTATTAAGCACCAACATTTTCTTACTGTATAACATCAATAACCACATAATTGTGTGTTACTACATTCTACATTTTTGTTGACTTTATAAATATAGTACTGTCCCCTGCTCAAACCACATTTGCAACACAAACACAGCAAATGTGAACACCCAAATCATGTAGCTTCAAACACCCCGGATGATAACTTCATAAAGAATGTGGCATTTGTTAGTCTGTGAGATGCAAGACACAGGCCCTCTTAACTCTGTTTCTTTCTTCCCCACAACACTCAGGGCAACACACAAGTTTTTTAAATGACAAATGGGCTATAGGGTAATTGGTTCTGAAGTTGATTGGTCTTCACATATAACATCCTGCCAGATGTTATATTAAAAGTGGTACAATTTTAACTTACCTGCTGCTGCTAAGCTGTAAATTCTCTCATTACAGCCAGGTCCCAATACACAATTCCTTAAATCCCACTTGGAAGTTGAAAGGGATGGAGTGGATCTTCAAATGTATGGATCCATTTGACAATTGGCAGTCCCCATGAAAGCAAGACAGCCTTGAGGCTTCAGAAATAGTTTCAAAATTTAGCTGAGTACGGCATTTTGTTTTCTGTCAAACTGCATACAAACTGCATACAGTTAATTATATATATGAACTGTCCATAGACAGGGCACAGAACCTGACCTTTTCCTTTCTTACACACTTTCCTGCTTATTAGTCAAACACTTCAAATAAAAATATGTTTTAAATTTTTCCAAACTCTCACTCTCTTTTCCAGCTGTAGTCCTGATTTCTGTAGTTATCAGCTGGGTAGGTGACATGTGAATGTGTGAGTGCACAGTATGTTATGCGCACACTCACAGTGGGGACAGAATAAGATCCCTTTACCACATTTAATACACTTCCAATGCAGATTTTTTTTTGCAGCTTTTAATGGTATATGTCTCTAAGTATAAGAAAATGCTGCCTCTTGCTTTTCACAAGATGAAATAGAACTTTGCAAATTTTCCTACAAGAGAGGTATTAGAATTCTCACAGCTCTTCAACATTTCATGTTTCTTTTATTAAAAAAAAACCTGCAAAACTTTATAACTAAGAAAATCTCTTAAACTATAATTAGCTCACACAAATCCTTTATTTCACGGAAGTCACAACATTAAAAAACAGAAAAATCATTAATTTCCAAGGAGCACTGTATTGGAATTAATAAGGGGTGGGTTTTTTTAAATAATTAAACATTTGACAATTGTTTAATAAGCAGATTTAATTTCACTACAAGGCTCTTGATTAATTTAGATTCTCCTCGCAGTCTGGTGGAATAAGTAGTATTTAATTAAAAAGGAGAAATTAGACAAATGGTGTTCTAAAAGAAGTGCCAAACTACCAGAGAGTAATATGAGTACTTTTCTCTGAACGTGGAGGTATATGTACTACCACCCACAAGTTATTTTTGCTTTCAGGTAAATTCTGTGTACAGAAGAAGTTAGCCATTTACACTATGCTGAAATACACTGCACATTGTCTGGAGATGCAAATCTTTTTCCACATGGAAACAGCCGATTTTGCCACATCTAAACTATCAAAATAATATTTAACTGGGCATGATGTTGTCTAAAGGTCAAATCTTCATTCAAGCCATCTACAGCCTTTAATTGGACCAGGATATTTAGCTTTAAAACACAGGATAATTTTCCTATTAAATTACAGTATTTATTGGATTTTTCATATAGATGTATTTTCATAGAAGGGGGAGGGGGGGGTGGGCATCCAAGGTCATTCAGGGTAAAATTACATCAACAATTTACTATATAGGGAAATCAGGGTACAAGTTTACAGAATGCTCTTCCTCACCATAAATACAACTCAGCTTACCCCATTTTAAAGGCCTGAAGAAAACAGCTATAGAATTCAGTCAGCTATCGGAAGGGAGGGTGAGACGTATCCAAAGAGCAGCAACTCTTATGTGTTTCCCTATGTTCTACAGCAATACCTAAACTTTTCATCTTACAAAGGGTTTCTATACAGGACTATCAGGTGCACCTGCTACAAGCAATGTTACGCAGTAATCTCGCCCCAGGGACCCCCAGTGTTGAAAGCCAAATTGGAGGCAGCTGCTTTGGTCAATAGATCACACTGCTTCAGTGGCTGCGAGCACACAGGCTGCAGGGACAGTCCAGGGCAACAAGGGGCAAAGGCAAAGAGGGCACCCACCCATTCCTTTCTCATGCTTTCTAACAGCAGCAGGACAGCCTTCAGTAAACTGTAATTTAAACTGTATATTTAGACTCTGATTTTCCTGTCCCCAAAACCCTTAGACACTGAATCGAGCATCCCTTCTGCCCTGTGCCATAGTACCTGCTCCAATTATTAAATATTCCTGCTCTATCTCAGCCCCACAGGAAGCCCAGAGCCAAAACTGTCAGTTCAAATTAAACCACATTAGCTCCTTGCTATCACACACATGGAGGCAAAGTACATGCAAAAAATCTCCACGTCAGAAATTATGGATTTATTTTCAAAGATAAAAATCACAAAACCTAACTTCCATGGAAAAGTGTGACAACCGACATCCTCAGTCATTACTATTCCAGACCTATCCAGCCCTTGTCAGAAATAGATGTAGCTCATCACTGTTAACAAAGTTTTAAGACAAAGAGAAATAAAGTTACCAGGCAAAGTTGATCCATAGCATAAATCTGCTAGGTATATTAGTGCAAGGAATCAAAAGGTTACATCACTCTTTAGGTCAGTGTTGCCAATCAAAGAGGGAGTAGAAAGCAAAGGGAAAGTTGCAAGTCAAGTAAGATTTTATTGCCATTTGTTGCCAAAAGAAAATTTTTCTGCCTACATGACACTAATTATTGGGTCTTCAGAATAGTCTAAGCCAACTGAGGAGGCAGACACAGACAAATTGTACAAATGTATTGACTCCTCATGATTACCCTACCAAAATAAAAGGAGAGAAGGTGTGTAAAATAACTGAATAGCGATCTGTCAAAGATTAGAAAAAATAGGCCAGATGAGAATGGGGCAGGATATCATTCTTCCATCCCACCACAGGTTGAAATTTCAGTATAGAAAATTTTTAAGGGAATTCAAGAAAAAAGAAAGTGTGAATTATCACAGAGTATCTGGAATGTGGGAGAACCAAGCTGAAAACCCTACTTCAGTGTACATGGTTGCCACAGGAGGGATTTAAGCATATGTTTCAGCTGAAAAAATTCTGGTAAACCCTAGGCACAGTGCGGAGTACAGGAAGGTATCAAGACCCATTTGATGGAAAGCAATGGTTCTTTCTGAGATCTCTCATGTAAGGGAAAAGCATGCTTGCTTCCAGTTCCTTCCAGGGTTATCACAAAAGTCTCCTTACATTGAACTTTGAGTCCTTGGAGCAGACAGAAATACCATTACAGTTTCTGTGTAAAAGCAAGGGCCAAGAAGGAAGTTTCTTGCATCTGGAAAGCAAAAGTTTCTTTATCTCTAATTGATTCAGAAAATGTAATAAACTTGTATTAAACACTAATAAACACATATTTCTTTCTAAAAGATTTAAAAAGAGTAGATGACAGGAATGGTTGTAGATGACTTTTCTAAAGTGATAATGATATTTGCTGTGACAAAAATTAAGTGCATTTTTTTTCGGTTTTTGATATAAATTTTCAGTCAGGTAATCACCTAAATGCAGTAGTGTATATGGGAAATAAATTTGTCAGATGAACTTGTTTTAGAAGCTCCACGTGAAGCAATGTTGGTAAAACAATTTGGGTGCAGCTAGTACAGGGTGAAGGATGAACAGATTTGTACTGTGCCTTTTAACGATTTTATCATGAGTTAATTATAAGAATATTTACATTTCAGATGAATAGAGAATCTAGGAGTAACTTGAATCTTGAAAATCATAATAGTAATGATGGAATTATGTAGCCCTAGTATTCCAATTTTTATTCTAATTTTTGCCATGGTTTAATTGATTAACCCTCTACCTTCCTCTGATGCATTAAGGAGATGGAAATTATGTTGTTGCTGCAGCTGTAAAAAAACGTATTCCTGTTAAACTAAAGCTCTGTATTCTTTATATGGGTAATTATTTTCACTCATTCTCAAAATTAATTTTTGTATATTCTCATTTTATACATATCTCACGATGATTTAGGTCTTGACTGAGAGTGAATCTAGGGATACAGGAACGTGATGTAAGAGGAGTGCAGTCTCCCATATGCTAATGAGGAGCAGGCTAGATTACAAGGATTTAACACCTAGTGGGAGAAGTCTGGATTGTCTTCTATGCCCTGTGTAATATCTCTAAAGCCTAAACTGTTCCAAATTACAAGAAGAGTCCCATGTCACTGTGAATTAATCACTACCGTAACAGCAAAGGAGAACAGAGAACTGACCTAGTCCTAAACTACAACTATACGCAGAGCTCAAGAGC
Organism: Pygoscelis adeliae; assembly: GCF_000699105.1. Lineage (NCBI taxonomy): Eukaryota > Metazoa > Chordata > Aves > Sphenisciformes > Spheniscidae > Pygoscelis > Pygoscelis adeliae. The sequence continues at coordinate 16,531,967 of NW_008825114.1, forward strand.
ACAAAGCAGAAGCCTGGACACTAGAAAGCCTCATGTAAATGTTTGCCTCTCTGCATACTCCTAGATACACACTGTGTGATCTCACAATCTCAGGATTTTACTGCAAATCATGTGACACTGCGAAGGTTCCTGTTAGGATCCCGGCTGTTGGGAACATTTTACTACCCAAGTATCTATTAAATTCACTTTCCACCCAGGCAGACACTTAAATCTAAGACTTTTATTGTTCCCATAGAACTAGGGGGAAAAAAACCATAACTGATTTGATTTGAAACATTGTGATTTTTACACAAATTGTTTGACTTATGTCATCTGCTGTTTCATCAGAAAACTGAGGGTAACAAAACTGAATGGAGATGTTTTTCTTATAACTCTGTCTTTATGGTAGAACTTTTTTTACTAGAGAAACAACAGAGAGACTATAGTGGAGAAAGAGCCAGTACAGAGCATTAAGCAGTTATTCAACTGTGCTATTTAATTATGTTCCAGAAAAGTTTAATAATTTAGTGCAGGTGTATGATTAAGTACGTGTACCCATAAATAGTTTACTACTGAAAATGCATTTAATTGAAATTTAAGTAATAATTCTTCTTTATTGGGCACTGGGAAAACACAATTTCAGTTGTTCCCAAACCATATATGAATTAAAGATAAATTTGATAACATTTTTATCTGCAGTTTCTGTCACTAGATTGACAATTTTTTAGTTCCTAGTCTGTTTTATGCAATAATCCTGTGGCTAATGCCCTTCTACAATAAGTAAGTGACTTGTTTCTTTCCCTCCCTATAGGTTTTGTTCCTCTCATTTCCTCTTGCCAAAAGACTACTCTAGCTGTCAGGCTACCTGGTATTCTCAGGTAATTTTTACTCAACTGTTCTTGTAAAGAAAATGCATATGGACTACTTAAAAATAATAAATCCAGATAATTAGGATGGTTTCTTTGCCTGATAGGAGGAATATCATGTGAGGGATTACCATTATTTATGATGATCATAATTTTCAGTTTGACAACCACCCTGAAAAATCTGCTATTCACCTAGACCTTTTAGGCTACATGCTCTTCCTTAGGATAGTCTATGCCTAACAGACACAATTTATTTTTAAGAGACAAAACACAAACTAGTCAATTTGTCACTCAATGCTGCTATTGTTTCTTCTCTACTCATTTTTAAGACATTCTTTCCTATGGATAAAAGATTGAATGGCTCTCTGGAAATGGAAAATCTTTACTAAGCTTTATGGATCCTAAGTGACAGTCAGTAATATATCTCATGGTGGAATGGCCGACCAGGGCGCAGAACACTGAGAAGATCAAAGTTCTACCACCTTAATTCATAAACTATATCAGTACTATTCTATTCAGCGATACCTCATTCTCCTGACAATTAAATCAGAAGAACAATAGGAGATAAATTAATCAAGTTATATACTAAATATTGTAATGAGCCTTGGAAGTTGTAAAATCATTAATTCCCATCCAGTATAAAATTAGCCCATTTTCAATACTTACAGGTTCCATTAACTAGAATATGGTCTTCTACAGCATGGAAATCACTGAGCAGATGAGAATTGCTGATCCAGCATGTAATTCTCACCACACCAGCAAAAAATCCAGACAAATGAGTAAAATATTTTGTCTGTTCTTCCTATTGCCTGTTCATAGAATCATAGAATCATTAAGGTTGGAAAAGACCTCTAAGATCATCCAAGTCCAACCGTCGACCCAACACCACCATGCCCACTAAACCATGTCCCTAAGCGCCGCATCTACACGTCTTTTAAATACCTCCAGGGATGG
>NW_008825114.1:16536527-16573103 GCF_000699105.1 Pygoscelis adeliae
CCCAGTGGGATGGGGGAGAGAATTGGAAAAGCACAAGTGAGAAAAACTCGTGGGTTGAGATAAAAACAGTTTAATAATTGAAATAAAATGATAATAATAATAATATGATAGTAATAACAATACACAAAGCAAGTGATGCACAGTACAATGGTTCACCACCTGCCGACCGATGCCCAGCCAGTCCCCAAGCAGCGGGCCCCCCTGGCCAGCTTTCCCCAGTTTATGTACTGAACATGATGTCACATGGTATGGAATGTTTCTTTGGCCAGTTTGGCTGTGCCCCCTCCCAGCTTCTTGTGCACCTCCAGCCTTCTCAGTCGGTAGAGCATGGGAAGCTGAAAAGTCCTTGGCTAGTGTAAGCATTACCTAGCAACAACAAAAACATCGGTGCCTTATCAACTTTGTTCTCATCCTAAAGCCAAAACACAGCACTGTACCAGCTGCTAGGAAGGAAATTAACTCTATCCCTGCCAAAACCAGGACATTGGCCTTCCCCCTCATCCTTACCCATAAACACTCGACTGTACCATCATCAAAATCTTTGAGCTCTATACAATCGAAACACTCCCTAACACTCCCTAACATACAGAGCCAAGTATGTTGGAGTCTTTGAAACTAAGGCATGGCTTATAGATGTAACATCTCAGTATTGCCTTATGTTTCAAATAACACAATCCAATAGATTGGAAGTCAACAGATTCAAGCAATTTGACATGTACTTATTTCCTCAGTTTCAAGATTATCCCATAGCAGAAACAGAATACCAGTATCACTCATTCTTAAAGAATAGGAGGCAAAGATTCCTCGTCCGCTTTTTGATTAATTAACGTATATTGCACAATTTTCAAATCCTGGCTTTAAATGTAAAAATGTTGACACTGATCACCTTGAACATGTTTGATAGATGCATTTTTCTTTCAGCATGCCTATCTTAATTATATCAACCTTCATAAATTTAGAATCATAAATTTGTACCATTAGCAAATTCTTAATTTTAATAGAGCATGAGTGTCAGATGAGTTTAGACTATTCATAACACTGCTAAAAGAGGATCTTTCTAATGAAATATAAACTGTGATTAATAAAAATGATGTTTTTCAATCACAATTATGGACTTAAAATAATAAATACCTTCTTTCTCTTTTTCAACATGCTTTGATGGTAGGCATTGAGAAAATTAAAATGTCAGTGTTAGGGTTACTTGTAGTCCTATATAAATACTTTTTTTTCACAAAGATTTCCACTTTTACTTAAAAATACAACCTGATAATCCTACCACAAATGGCCATCTTTTGCTCAGATCACTTTCCTAGTCAAAATATAATTCACTGAAAGATCTTATTTCCTCAAAGTTATTTTTAAACTAGTCATAATTAAAAACTCGTAAGAAGACATTTGTGAAAAGGCTTCTGCTTCATCTTCCAATGCTTTGGAGAATCAGTGTTGGACCTGTAACCTCAACCAAGACCTACCCTGGCAAGAGGGACCCAATATATGCCCTTCTTTCACAGATTCTTCTGTCCTGAAGGGTGGTAGGCAGGCTCACACAAACTAGTAAGTGGCTTCTGAATTATCTCAGCACCATATACATTAGTGTCCTGGTTCTGGCTGGGATAGAGTTAATTTCCGTCCTAGTAGCTGGCATAGTGCTGTGTTTTGGATTTAGCATGAGAATAATGTGATAACACATTCACGTTTTAGTTGTTGCTAAGCAGTGTTTATACTAAGTCAAGGACTTTTCAGCTTCCCATACTCTGCCAGCGAGGAGGTGCACAGAAGCTGGGAGGCGGCACAGTCAGGACAGCTGACCCAAACTGGCCAAAGGGATATTCCATACCATATGACGTCGTGGTCAGTATATAAACTGGGGGGAGTTGGCCAGGGAGCAGTGATCGCTGCTTGGGGACTGGCTGGGCATCAGTCAGCCTGTGGTGAGCGGTTGCATCACTTGTTTTTCCTGGTTTTTTTTCTTGTCTCTCATTATTGTTGTTTTCCTTTTCATTACTACTACTATTATTATTATTATTATTATATTTTATTTCAATTGTTAAACTGTTCTTATCTCAAACCATGAGTTTTCTTACTTTTGCCCTTCCAATTCTCTCCCCAATCCCACCACAGGGTGGGGGGAGCGTGAGCAAGCAGCTGTGTGGTGCTTCGTTGCCAGCTGGGGTTAAACCATGACAATTAGTTACACCACAATAAGACATAGATAGAGCATACAAAAATTCACTTCATGGGATTCAGACATCTCAGAAGCTCCCTCATACAAAGAGCTTAGACATTGATATAAATACTTTTTCTTATTTATTGCTGCTAACACTTGTTTTTTAGGTGTAATCAGTTGAGAAAGGTTAAGGTCAAAGTAAACCTATGACACCAAACTTACCCAACCACAAAAATAATGTCTTCACCAGATTTGAATTTGAGAGTTTTCAATGCCAAGAGTAGCAGAGATGTTCATGCATGAAGTAATTTTATTCAGTCAACCATTATTATGATATATAATCTCTCAGAGCATTATGTTTTTTCAACCACTGCTATGAAACAATCTATCAGACCATCATTCAAAACCTTTTTTTTTTTTTCCCCAGCCAGTTATTTCCATATTTTTAAGTAGGGAAGGTTATAAAAGTAAAAGAAAGCCATCAGTTATAAAGGAACAGAAGGGAGTTTAACACAGGTTTCTTATGAGTGTACAGAAGTCTGTTTTAAGATCTGTGGATTCAGAGAAATACTGCAATTCTTGGAGATAAGCAATATGCAGTTTGAAATGCCATTGTGTGGTATGTCACATTGTCCAGGGATACTTACAAGTATGAATGCCTGTGAATTTGAAATAACCTACAAGTATTACTGACCCAGAAGAATTAGTTTTTATGAAGTTAACACTAAATTAAAAGACTCAGACACTGCACTGGTTTGCAAATATCAGAACACCCCTACACTGGCTTGCTCACACCAATGCTTTCAAGTGTCTCCAATGGAATACGAGGCTGTTTTGAACTGAAGCTGTAAGATCAGCTTAATAATGTGCTGAAATATGCAGGTTAATCCCATTTATTTAAGAGTTATGAGTCTAATTCCACACCAAGATGGCTATGTCAGCCACAGAATTGTCAGCATTTGGATACCTGTCAAAAATTAATGTGAGATGGAGAGGTAAATAAGCATCCCTTGTTTCCCAAAGGAAACTCCACTGTGAGAGACCTCTTAACTTTCCCTTAGCTTTTTTGACATTGAGGAAAGTACAACATTGAACCAACACTCAAAGAATTTGGCATTATTGTATAAGTTAAAGCAGACCTTAAATATTACTTTCTTAAATTGCCTGTGGGCTTGAGAAAAATCAAGTAATTCAGTTCCTAGACTTTTAATATAGAAATGAATGTGAGCATTGATATTCAGGTATGTCATGTTATTCAGTTATTTCATGTCAGTATGGGTATGGCATTTTTTATGGGTTTGTTTGTTGTTTTCTGTTCATTTATTACAGAGAGGTATTGACATTCATTTTACTCCAAATTTATAGAACCTGGATTTCACTTCATTCTGCTAGAGACATAAAATACTTCACTATTGAGCAGATTCTGTGAAAAAGATGGCAAATCTTTTTATAATCCTATTATTTGAAGTTGAGCAAATAGCCTTGGCTTTTAATTAATTATCTACTTTTGAAGTTGATTGTACAGCAAGTACATTAGACCAAGTGGTAATTTTTAATTTTATATATCCCTCAATACCTAGAAAATGGATCTTTCAAGGGGCAACTTCACAAAGAAGTCTAACCTATCACTCAGATCTTTCTTGCTTAGTAATCTTATTCCCATTCCCATCCTCAGATACTCATCAGTCTTCCCTGCTTCCTTTGGAATACAAAACCAGTTTAATTAATATATTTATATGTTAGGTTTCTATATTTCATCCTTATTTTCAGTTAGTTCTTTCTTAATTTAATCTTAAAAGCTACCAGCCCTTTATACAAGAAAGTCTTAATGGAGACGACAACCGTATATCATGACAGCACAGGGTATATGAAACTGCATTTATGTAATCCACAAAGGATATGCCGGTTGAAATGAATGCAAACCTATTAAGAAATAAATATATTTTCTCTAATAAATGAATGTATTAAATTTGAATTAGGGTATGTTATCTATAGACCCCTCCTTACCAGAACTACAACAGCTAAAATTAAGGTACAAGAATAATATTCAGGTGCTCAAAGGTTGCTGCTGAAGTTTCTAAAAAATTTAGATAACATATTCTGTCATCAGTTACATTGTGCATGTACAAGTGTAAAACCAAATTTTGGAAGTCATAGTATCTTTTATAGTATCTATAACAAAAGAAGAGGTTCAGACTGGTTATAATGAGAATTTTTTTCTTCTTGAGGGCAGCCAAGCATAAAAGCAGGTTGTCCACAGAGGCCATGCAGGCTCCATACTTGGAGGTTTTCAAGCCCAACTGGATGAAGCCCTGAGCAACCTGGTGTGAGATCATGCCTGATCCTCCTGTGAGCAGGAAGTTTTAGCACAGATTTCCTGAGGTCCTTCTCAACCTGAATTGTCCTAAAATTATATTCTCACTGCAGGGCAAAACTAGATGAAAAATATAAACAAAATTACTTTTTCTAAAATCTTGAAGAACAGGTCCAAAATTCAGTATCTGCAGATAGCACATCCATAGTTTAGTGGACAAGGTAGCCAAATAGGTTCTGAATTTTTTCCCCTTTTTCTTGTAAATCTACTTCATTACCTAAAATTTTATTTAATTATAATTGTCCATTAACCTGTTAAGTACTGGTATCCCATTCATTTCTTAATACAACAAATCCACAAAAAAATTAAATAGACCCAAAAAGCTAAAGTGATGGTTTTCTACTTTTTTTAAAATTTTAATTTCCATTTTATGTGATACCTTTGAAAATCACTAGAATCATTAAATGGCCTTTAATATTTCTGAATATTTATTTACTATATTATCCTGCTGCACCAAAAAGAAACACCACATGCAATACAAATACTATTTTAGTCACCAGTCATCCTACCTTAAATTCTTACTAACTAATAAGTTCCAACTTTTCTTTAGAAACTGACTAAAATGTATGAATGTAAAACAAGACTAAAATAAATTATTTAAGTGCAGGCTTCTTTCTTGCTGTTTTAAATAATGATTAAATTTGGTGATTTAAATCCCTATATTTAAATAAACTCATGTGGGCTACATGATATCAGTAGTGACATCTTCAACTAAAATTTGGAAATATAGGCACATTCTCTGATCACAGAGTAAGATAGGAGAGGAAGGTTAACTATCAGGTTAATTGGTACATGCAGTTTAATGAGAAAAACTGAAAAATTTTGCAGGAAAGGTAACATCAATCTTAAATAAGTTCATATCTCAATGGGACTTCAAAAACAATAACAAAAATTTAGTACATTTCATTTCATGATCATGTTACGACATTTAATTTCCTTCTGTTAAACTACATTTTCCACATTTATAGGAGAAATAATAAGATATTTCAAAAAAAGATACTGAAATATACTATTTACATAAAAACCAGAGGTCAATATTTTTGTCTAAAAGAGCCAGATATTATCAACAATTGTTCAAAGAAAGCATAAGCTAGGGTTACACAATAATGGCTTATACAACTGCAGACCACATTAATTTTCCTAGGTATAAATCTGATTTCATACAATTTATTTCCCTCCACTTACCAACTATGTCAGCTGATACATATCGTGTTCCAGTTTTCCTGGCTAGTGCTGGTTACCAAAAGACATTTCTTCATTATGGACCACAGCATTATCAGCTCTCAAGCTAATCCATCAAGTGAAAAGAGAGTTTATTGTGACATGGATGTGCTGTGGAATGTGCAGTGGAGGTGGAACAGGTCACGTTACAGGTGTCCTCAAGCTACATTTCTGAGGACTGCCATCTTAAGGAAATAGCAAAAGTCAGCCAGTTCCCTAAAACCAGTTTTACCACAGATTAGTTTAGGCTAAAATTTGAGAAAAGTAAACATTTATAAACAAAATGCAAAATATTCACATAGATGACATCAAGCATTATGCATTGGCACAGAGGAAAATAAATAAAAAAAAAGAATAATTCTACTTCATTTCCTGTCATCCTTCTTAACAGCAGACAGACTTTAAGCCTGATATTGTGGAAGTCATTTGGATTCAGTTCTCCCTTTTTCCTCTCAAACACTTAGTGTTCATTAGCCCAGGGTTTAGACCTTCCTCTTGCCAAATCCATGGCTGACACCTAAGCTTGAAGGTCTTAAAGACACAGAGAGCGCCCAAATAATCATCGTATACTTCATCCAAAGGCAGGGTGGGAGTCATCTATTCCAATTTACATCTAGGTTAATTCTCTATACTTCTTTTATGGTCAATAAAGGGAAAAACCTCTGAAAGGCTGCAATTCATCTCATCCGAAAATAGACATCTAAAATAGGTTACATGAATCACTCTGCAGAAGTGCTTATTTCTCAATAGTAACTATAAAGTGAACTCAGATTAGTAGCTCAGATGTGTATGTTACGTTATAAATATCTAAAGGTAGATGAGAAATTTCCATATCGGCCTAACTAAAACAATTACCTCCTTCTGAAGTATACATAATGTTACTTGCCATCGACTAAATATTCAGATCCCTTATACAAACCTCATCTTGTGTATAAACACATAACTTTTTGCTCATGAAATCACATAACTAGGATTTATTCATACAGCTTATAACGAATTCTCGTCTGACCCCAAACACAATGGTAACCACTGTGTCCGAGACAGTGACTTTGGGATTTCCCATTGAATTTTCCATTAAACTCAGTATTGTAAGAGAATGTGTGATGACAGAAGAACAGGACTCTTGAACAGGGGAAAAAACAGCAATTCTATAATTGCTGAGGTTTTTGAAATTGTCTCATATAACACCTTCCTAAGCAAATTAAGGAAATCTATCCTATATGGAATCCCTACAAGGTACGTTGCAAAGCTGTTTGGAAACGGTAATCATAAAATACTTATGAATGTTTAATTGTAGAAGTGAAAACCTATGAGGAGAAGGATTCCATATGGTTTCTCTGGGTCTGTTAGGATGCAAAATAAAATAAGTGCATTTTATTTTTGTGGGCACTATGTTGAAGGAATCTGTCAGTTCAATGGAAAGCATGGTTTGAGTTCACAAGAACCATAACAAAGGAGCATTGGATACAATTCCATTTTCCTGCGGAAAAAAAAACCCACCATTCAATAGGTTCAAGTGTGAGACTTAGACAGGAAAAAATCAGCTGCAGAAATAGAGGATCAGAATGATTGCGTAAACAATATGTATGCAGAAAAGGGTCCAGAAAGCAGAACAAACTAGAACGGATGACAAGGAGAGCATGAATTAACAGTGTCTTGCTGACACAAATAACAAATGGACAAGGCAATATAAATAGAAAGATGGATTAGAAAATGCATGAGTGTAAACTTTGCTCAGTATCCTCTCAAGAGCCTTTGTGAAATTTTGCATCTTGATACTTCAGAGAAATATATGATAGCTGGAGTCAGCAGAGGAGAACACAAATAACAATCAGCAACCTATAAGGAAAGACTGAAGAAATTAGGGTTGCTGAATTAAGAAAAACCTTTATTATCTAGGCATTTACAAAGTAGAAGGAGTCAATTTCTTTCCCATTTTTCGTCCTGGGAATTATTCAAAGTAACGGGCTTAAATTATAACAGGTGAGATTAGGGAACTTTTCTAATGTTAACAACAGTTAAGCACTGCGAATATGTTTAACTGTTTAACTGCAGTTTGATTAAAACAGATACCACACTTCTGTCAGATACCCTAATAGTTGTCTGTACCAAAACATGTAATCACAGAAATTATGAAGGGGATATTTTGTATGAACTTCATACCACTGCACATTTTTCCTATCTATACAATATATTCCTATCTGTATATATAAAATATATAGATTTTTTTTTTAATGCATTTGCCTGACAGAGAACTATTCCATTAGTTCCCTATCAAAAAAGTAGTCTAAAGCCTGAAAATAAAGTTATCTGAAAATACTGATACAAATTTAAATCCAGAGGGCTGAACACTCTGCTATGATGGTAATTACTAACAAAGTCAGGAGGATTTTCAGTAGTGATGCCAACTGTCTATCTACTCTATTATTTACAGTGGCTGAACACACAGTTTAAAACACAATAAATTGCAGGGACTTAATTTGCATTAAATTTACTGGTAGACTTCATTAGTGGGTGTGACATAGATATTACAAAATAGAAAGACCTTGCATCACTTTTAGTAGAATTTACATGTTAGTTGAACACTAACAAAGTATCTTACATGTTATAAATAAGGTGCATATGTGCATGAACAGTCAACTAGGCTTGGTTTTGGACAAGAAAAAATCTGAGTGTAATTAGACTGTAAAATTGAGTCAACATCTTTAAGAATAAATAGAATCAATAAAAGTGCATAAAACAGTCAAACTAGAAAAATATTTATCTTCATAACTGCTGGATGACTTTGCTGTTTTTCACACTTGCAACAAATTCAGTGAAGGAAGCAGTGAATGTTTTAACTTTAAAGTTTAAAGAGTTGCCTTATGGAATAAACTCTTTGATACTTAAATTAAGAAGCATATCCAATGACCTGTAAAGTTTTTATGAGACCTTCTCCTGACAAAATAGCTGTACTCAAAATAACAAATATGTACAATACCTGATACTAATATTTAGGGACACTGTGGTACACAATGAAAATAAATTGTTGAATATACAGGTAAAATTCACAAAGAATTTAAGAGAAACTCAGGGAATGTAGCTGTTATAGGAGACATTAAGAGACCTAGACCCTTTCCAGTGTATACCATAAGCATGTAATGTATGTCAACATTATTTGGTACAATGTTTTTCTTTCCAAGTCCCCTGACTTCCACTGTACAGACCTGAGAACCGTTTGTCCCATTTTACAGACCTGTTATCTTTGTAGAGAAGGTTGCTCCTCACTGTCTCCTCAACCTCAGATTCTGCTGTGCAAAAAATTTAGGAATGTCTGTGGACCAAGATAAGGAGCAGCCCTTCTGAATTTGAAAAGTGCAACAGTACTATTTCAACTCTGCCCTCACTGAAGCAGGATATTTGGCTTATTTTGCATAAAAGAACTTCTAGGAAAAAAACTACTGCCTCTTGGTTTTTGTTTTGTTGTTGTTTGCTGGTTTGTTTCTTATCTAACAACTTCTAAAGATATAGCATTTTTTCTTGTAAAAAAGTATAAAGTACTACAGGTTGCACAGAAGTGTTGTAGCTTAGTCTAGCTGATGCTGCTTCCACCAATTATGGTTTTGTAATAGTTAAGGAACTGCAAAATTTAAACTAGCAGTAATCCTTTTTTTGCCTTTATCTCTATTACACACATTAACTCTGTGTTAAACTGTCTCCTTTTAGGTGAAAACAGAAGACTACATGGTAAAATGTTTATTTAGATTGCTTTTTCCAATCTTTACTGTTGTCCGATGGTCAACCTTGCCTTATCCTCAAGACTCACTCGTGTAAGAGCGACATTTTCTGACTTGAACAAATGTTGTCTTCTGAACAAAGAAGACTTAATCTTGCTTTTAGGAGGAGGAAGGAGGAGCAGTTGACGATGTAAGAGAAGGTACTAAAATGTTTCATTCTTTAGCTTCTTACTAGGCATGGCTACCAATGAGATTTCTATTCAGGCACATATGATGCTATATTTACATCATTTTGCCAAGACAAAAGCCTTTTTCATCCTGGTTAAACTCAATCCATTGCCTATTTTCAATGTTACAAAAATATTCTATCTATTTAACAAGCTTCAATGCAGAATGATTCTGCAGAGACAGTCTACATAATTTTAATTCTTGGAGGGTCTACTGTACCAAACTCACAGACAAGTTCCCACCTCATATACGTTCACCTCCCACTAAATTCAGTTCTAAGGACTTACTTAAAATCCAGTTTCTTCTAACATATTTCACCTGTGACACCTAAAAAACATTATTTTCAACCTTTTTGTAATAATTATTTTCTTCAAAGTGCTAGTAGAAATCCATTCTCTTCATTGCATGCTTAGGGGAGCATTATCTTATCTTTCACACTTGCTGAATCCCCACTGTTTGAAGTAATCCATACATATGTGGTAGTTTCAGAAATGGCACTTCAACGTTAGAAAAATGCTGATTCACTGGCACCAAAATGACATTGATAAAAACATCACGTTCTCAAACGCATTAGCTAATGTTCTTTCTTTGCCTTCTGTTACTTTACACAGTCTACACAAAGGATACTGTGCAGCAGGAAGCAGCATAAATGCAACTATGAGGTTATCAAGCAGGATTGCAAAAAAAAGAATGTGGTTAATTTAGAAAAGGAAAACAATAAAACAAGCAAAGCAAAGTAACAACAAAAAACCAATTCATGAATCTGAATTGAATAATTCTTCTGTTAATGCACTATTTACCCAGCCACCAATTAAGAGTGTGTATTTTTTATGTATGTTGCATAATTGAATAATGGTTTCAACTTTCCCAGTCAAAACCATTTGGCAGAAAGTGGAGTTACAGAGAAGTATAAAAATGTTCAGCTAACCAAGAACTGTGATGCATGTATTTTATCATGTTTAAAGTGACTTATGAAATATTGTGTGAAAAAATATTTTAAAATTCCATAATTTAGAAAAGAAGGGTCACCTATTTCTATGCATTTTCACTGTGGGCTGATACAAATGAAAAAAAAAGCAACATTTCTCAGCTAGGAAAATACTCTTGAAACATTAACAAAAACTTGGTTGGAAAAAAAGGTCAGGCTGAGAAAATATGTCTGATTTTGCAAATATTTTCTACAGTTTATGTAAAAATTAATGATCTTTGCATATAATTCTCATTTCCTTTTTTCAAGAAGAGTCTATTCTGCTCCTGAAATAAATGAAAAAACGTGCTGCTGTCCACCGTGCCACCAAAGTCAAATCTTTGTCTTAGGGCTTCTGCATTGTAGAGGAAGCTGATCTTGCATGCAAATAGATTTAATTCCATCTAGTCCTGGCTGAGAAATGGCAGTCACAGTTCTTTTAATCTCTTTTTCTATTAATAAATTTTCCCTTTTCAGTGTCCCTGTTCTCCAATTTGGCCACTGTCATGCTGAATGTGGTGTCTCATTCTCAAATCGTTGCAATTTCACATCCTGTGAAATCCATTGAGCTTAGACTAACTATGTCCGTGGCACTAGAGGCCTACTAAAGGCTAGAGTTGGATCTTTATTCACCCCAATTTACAGTTCACAGACTTTTAAGCTTATGATTGACATAGATACTAAATTTTCCAAAGTATAAGCCACTACTTCGAATAGAAATAAGCGAATTTTCTTTTTCCTGATTAGGGCTTTAGGTTAAGTAGCTTATCCAGTGTTCGTCATATTTTGTAAACACGATGAAAATGGCAGGTTATGCAATGGTTCCCTGTAACATTAAACTACTGCATTATCTAGAAGCTCAAGTATTCCTTCTTTTCTGTCTAGCAAACATGCATACTAAACTATCTGTCATTTGTTCCCACAATACAAAACAATTCTTCTTTAATAATAGGGAGAAAAAGTACAGGTATTAGTCAGGCACTTCTTTGGCAATAGGGGAAGAAAAATATCTAGTACTGTCTGAGATTTGTTCTATAATATATTCCACAATTTACAGTAGTAATGCATTTCTAATACACATGCTGTGCACTGCAGCACATTAGAAATTCGTTGTCCATAACACCATGGTAAGTTTCCATGCTATACTTAACTATTTTATTAATCAATCGAATTCAAGAACAATTTCAACCAAATCTTATATTTCTACATTTTGACATTCTTATATTTATATCAAATAGGCATGACAGAATAGACAGCTAGAATTCATTACTTGTGGTACAAAGAGTGAAAACACTCTGAAGTAAAATATGCCTTCTGTTCTTGGTTTTGATATTATTACTGCGAGTGACAGAAAACCTGGGAAGGGAAGAAGTATCTCCACACCTTTGGAGTCTGTTGTAGAACCTTTTTTTAATTTTCAGTTAAATTATTTACGGCAGCTGTATGCATTTGTGGTTGTGCCAAAACTGACCATCATCTTATACAGATCTTATATAGATTTTTTCCATTGCTGCTGTCTGCACCCTGCTATATCCGTAGTCAACAGTCTCATCCCTGCTTGACCTTTATTTTGTCAGGCAGTGCTAAAGTCAGTCCAAACACTGGAAAAAGTCTAACTGGCTGAACCAGAAATACAAACTCTGTCTCAGGCTCTGTTAGACTGAGAGAGTTCCTATAAATGAGGACAACCAACAAGAACACCCTCATCATTAATCATATCTCTGAAATTAAGATTATCAGTTTCAGTTAATTTGTTTACCGAGTTCAGTTTAGGTAGTTAGGTAAAAAGTCAATATATCAGACAGTAATAGTATTTAAAGAGCAAACTCTAAGCCATACTCTCCTACCAGTAAGTCACTGGAAATGAGTTTCTGGAGCAGCACTGTAATGTGCTATTGTGTTAAACACCATTTAAGAAGCAGGCAGCTTCCCTTCTGTCTCTTAAATTAAAAATTTAACTGTTCTTAATGTGTGGAGGGTGATCTTGGATAGAGATCACAAAGTTGTAGGTACCATATCGAAAAGAAAAAACTATTTATCATTGAGCAGATGAAAATTACAAATTAAGAGGTATTTTAATTACTATAACTCTTAGTTTGAAGAAGAAAAAAAAATCTGGAGAAAAAAAACAGCCATAAAAACCCAATTAAGTTATGTAAAATCACTTCTGTTGAAAATTTGGTGTCTTTTCAAGAGAGTTTTAATAACTCTTTCTTCATCTATATCTCCAGCTTTCAGGAGCTACTTCCTGAAAATATTCTGGTTTTCATTATATATTTGTGTATTCATTCAGCTGTTTGTTGAATGGAAATAAAACACAGTCTTGATTAGTGTCTGATTTTCATAGGAGAAAGAAATAGATAATTTGTATGCTGTAAACATATTTAATATAATAAAATGATTGCTTATAAGTTCTACAACTGTTTATTTGCTTCCTGAAGCCTTTGCTTACCCCATACCCACTCACCTAAGGGAGGAAAAAAAAAAAATCCAAACATCTGACTCATTTGTGCATATCAAACAAACAACAGTAGAATTTGCATGTCTTAATATTTTAGTACGTGTGAGGTTAAGAAAAAGATAGAAGTGTCCGAGAAAGTAACAGAAAAACCTTCCATTAACCTCACTCAGTTTTGAAATACTCAAGCTTAACTTATAAAATGGAAGCTATGACTCTTTGCCTGAGAAAATGAAAATGCTCACCTCCCCCTCTCTAGAAGGAAGAAATAGTGTTTTTTAAAGATAGAACATAGTTCAGATATTTCCCCCATCTTTCACTGCTGATTGTTATGCATTTTCTGTTTCTTCTCCTCTCTTTCTCAAAAGCCATTAAAAATTAGGATTCACATGAACATCATGGGAAACAGAAAAGTTGTTCCCTTAGCAACAGAAGCAATGTGAAAACTCTTCATAGTCAAGATTCAGTTATTATTTGAGATTCAGATGTTTTGGACAATGCATATTAATTAATATCTGGTCTGGCAGATGTTCCTCTGCAGTAATGTGTCACTTTAACAAATAACTATGGCCAGATTCACACTAGAATTAGAAGTTTTGAAGCTGTACAGAATGCATTGCATACAGGACACTTCCACTCTTTGACAAGTGCAGAATATAAACATTTTAAAAGGTCTCTTCAGGCTACTCAATGAGAACAACCTCTAATAAATTTTTCACCTTTGCTTTGTTTCATTTTACTTCATGGAAGGGGAAATGTCCCGGGATGGAAAAGTACAGAAAGGGAATAATTTTCTTGGCATCCCCACACCGTATATGTCTGTAAGTTGATAGCTCTCCTGTAAGGATAACTGGGGTGCAGTAGACAGAAAAGGCAACTACTTAGTTTGAAATAAATCAAAACAATATAGAATATGAATATTGATTTTAAGTCTTCTTTTCTTATCTTGGAAGAGAAGTAATATGCTTTTGTTACTCAAATGCATAGTGATAGAACTACCGGAGATTTCTTGCTTCCAGTTTAGGGTAGCATTATTATAATTTTTCTCACAAATATGTGGTAGTCTTTGCATTTAATTCCAACAGACTCACAAGTTTTCAGCTGTACTAATTGGATCACAGGTTTCTTTCCCTGCTAGTACCCTGTTACCATTCACCCTCTTCAAAGGAGCCGTTCTGATTCAGGGGAGGCAGCACCCAGTGCACTGCATTAGAGATGGCAGCCATCTCTATGCAACACAGAAACTTTAGTCTGACTTTCTGCTTACATGGATAAGTATTTACATTTTTATTCTTCTAGTTTTCATTTGCTATTCATACTCATTGTATATTTTATACCCATATTTGGAAAAGTAGGAATTTCTCTTACGTGTTTAATTTTCCCTCTAGGCTACTGATTTGTTTTCCATTACTGGAGACCTGGTTATGCAACTTATCTCAGCTGCAACTGCTTCCTATTTTTCCTCCAAAGGCACTGCAGTTTGCAGTTTATCACCTCTGAGCTGCATCTTAGCATCTGTTTTGCACCAGAACGTGCTGGTTTCTTACGACCCCAGTAAGAAAGGCACTCAGACTCTATGAAGTATCAATTCAAATACCGTTTATTAAAGATAACACTACACAGAAAGAGAGGATAGTATAGGTAATCTTACATCTGTCAGATGTTGGGAATCTCGAGTTGTGCGAGATCAAATGTGCCTCTGATCAGGACACAGCACACAGTGCAGCTCCTGTCTGTGGTAAGTACCCTATTTTGATCATGCACTAAAAAGAAAAAAAAAAAACTTTATTCATCCTTTCCACTGCCAAACACTGAGGATTTTTACACAGAACTTATGGCTGAACTTTTAGATAATGAAAAGGCCACACAGGTGGCATAATTGCTGGTACCAAGTGGGAGCTGCCTGCAGGCTCATCTGTTACCACCAGCTGGCTGAGCTTTCCTTGCAGCCATGAGATCTGTGCAGCACAATGCATCCTGAAGGCCATGCTGGACATGCAGGACAGCACAGCACAGACCTGCACCTGTGCAGGTTAGCTGTTGTGTGGGTCACCAGCTCCTCCGTGTACAGTGGTCTTCTGCTCAGGATCACCATGGCTTCTTGCTGCTTTGTCAGTTTGTTGTAATCTCGTATCTCATTAAAAAGGCAGGCTTGGTTTGGTCATTAAGAATCAACAATGGATATTTTTTCTTAGAAAATTACAATTTATTGAAAATAGAAGTTCTCATGGATTTTTTAGGTCCAAGATGGAATTGTCGATCAAAATAGCAGTGGAAACAGAGGTATCATTCATTCTAAGAGGAATGGATGACTGTAAATCAGATGGGAAGAGTTACAATTCTGGCCAGATTGTTACAAAAATCTATAAAAAATATTTCCTCATCAACTCCTGTGGCTAGACTTATTTTCTACATTCACACTGATAACTCTGCTGCATAATATAACCCACAAAAAAAAAGAGAAACATAACATACATTATACTTTGGTATTTTTGCTAGTTTGGGCCAAAATTACAGATTCAAAGAGACTGTAGAAGTTATGATCTTTTCAGATTTTTTCATATCTTTATTATTACAATGAAGTCCATAGTCAAACTCTAGGTGAACTCCTGAGATCCTTTTCTTTTTTCCAAGTAGACTAACAAAACTGTACTCCATACTAATCTTACTGTATCACACATAACTATCTAACCCATTACTCAGTGTCATCAAGAACAAGACAAGGAAATTTTTTCTAAGTTACCAACTGAAGCAGATTAATCAATGAGACTGCAAAGTCTCCAAAATTAGGTGATACCAAATGTAATTGGTTTGAAGTATTAACATCTTCCACTTTTCTTTCTATTAGACAATCCTAATTTACAATGCAAAGACTGTTATGCCACCTCTTCAAACAGAGACATATTACAAAATTTGTAGTTTAATGTTGTAAATATCTGGAAGAAGAGAGAGGATACTGCTGTCAGGTGAAAGGGTATTGTATTAATTTATGAGATTATATAAGTTATTAATGGGTTTTCTCATCATAAAAAGGCACCAAACTTCACATCTTATTACAATCAACACAAGAAACTATGGAAACACAAGTAAAAAATGTAGTTTAACAGTGATTATATTTAATACTCATAGGACCTTAAAAAATGTTATCCCTCGTATTACTGAATGGGAATATTAGAGAGAGAAGTTAATGTGAGTGATCTGAAAATGCAGAATAAGATAATGAGAGATGGGGTTAGTGCTCAGGAATTGCAGACTCTCTAAACTATTTCTCTTGCATAAAGACAGAATTGTTAGAAATAAAAATCCTGAATTCAAGAAATGTGATACCCTACCCAGTGCAGATGTTTAGAGTTCTTACTCTTCCTTTACACTGTGAATTACTCTAGATAATCTCAAGTACAGCGAAAAGGAAAGACATTTTTTCATTTGTTTCTAGCTGCCACTCAGCTTACCTTTGCAATTATATAAATGCAACAAGACCACTAGATATTTGAGAGATGAAAAATTATCACAGGACGACTTAATGGAAGGGTTTACTTCTGAAGAATTAATGAATCTCAGAATAGATTATCAAAGAAAAAAAAAGAGAGAGAGAGGGGAGAATTCATTGACTTGTAGGATGAGTTCATCGCCATTGTGACTGATTAAAACTAGCAGAGTGACTAAGTCTGTTTTTTACTAAGATGATTCACAACTCCTTTAAACATTTGCATAGAAATAAATGGTGAATAAGATCTTGTTTCAAGATCAATGTTAGGAAATTAACAGCTTTGCCAATTATCCTGTTATGAATTTCTTAGTTTTCTATAAGCACTCTCACAAGATGGCAACAGATTGCTTTCAATACAAGAGTCTTTACCGATGACGTGTCAGTCTGGAGGTGTTAGTAATGTCTCCTCCTATTTAATGGTGTGTCAATGTTTCCTTCTTAAAGAATCATATTGTAGCAGTCAAGGAAGAGTCATGTTACTTAGCTGCTGAGGAAATTTTCTTACGTGTTATCCTGTTAAAATCACCCTTTAAATATTCCCTTCTGATCAATGTGTATAAAGAAATAATTCGATTCCCTACAAAGTCCCTTCTATTGAAAGACAGCTAGCCAAGTTATATGTAATGATCAACTCAAAGTGAATTGTCTAATAAATACAGACTACTAAATAAAGATATGAGATCTACTGAGTGCCACAGAGAAAACACCTTAGTTTTTCAAAAACATCAAATATCAGTTGAATTCAATGCACAAAATTGTTAGCAACAGCAGGCTCTATTGGGTGTTCCTGACAGACTTCATCAGACTCAATTTGGGGCATATTTGAGGTATTCAATATAAAAAGTCCCAGGACCGTTGTCTGGTATTGAAAGGAAATGAGTAGCATATATTGTAAAAGACAACAGAATATAACAGATAATTATAGCATTCCTGAAAGAACCAAGCTTTATGAATTATTGCACAGAGTCACTAAATAAATATTTGTAGTGGGTTGACCTTTATTAGCTGCTGGACCCCCATCCAGCTGCTTTCTCACTCCTCTTCCTCAACAGGACAGTCAGACAAAATAAGGTGGAAAAGCTCATGGGTCAAGATAAAGGAGATCACTTACCTGTTACTGTCACAGGCAAAACTGACTCAACTTTGGAAATATTAATTTAATTTATTGTCAATTTAACAATAAAGTTGGATGGTGAGAAAAAAGGCAACTGCTCTAGCATGGGTCCTTTCCACAGGCTACAGTCCTTCAGGAACAGACTGGTCCAGCATGGACCCCCCAGAGGTCACAGTTTCTGCCAGAAAACCTGCTCCTGCATGGACTCCTCTCCACAAGCCACAGCTCCTGCCAGGATCTTGCTCCTGTGTGGGCTTTCCAAGACTGCAGCTTCCCCCAGGGCATGTCCACCTGCTGAAGCATGAGGTCTTCCATGGGCTGAAGTGTGAATATCTGCTCTGGCATGGTCCCCTTCACAGACTGCAGGGATTACCTGTTTCATCATGGTCCTCTCCATGGGCTGCGGGGGAACCTCTGCTCTGGTGCCTGGAGCATCTCCTACTCCTTCTCTGATGTTTGTGTCTGCAGGGTTGTTTATCTCACACTTTTTCTCACTCCTCTGTCTCACAACTCCTTTATAATGTTTTTTACCATTTCTTAAATATGTTTTCCCAGAGGTACGAGCAGCTTTGCAGTTGGGCTCAGCTGTGTCTTGTGGTGGGTCCTTTCCTGAGCCAGCTGGAATTGTCTCTGTCCAGCAGGAGACAACCCCTGGCCTCTTCTCACAAAGGACATGCCTGCAGCTCTCCCTACCCTCTGCTACCAAAATTTTGCCATGTAAATCCAATATAATTTTATTAATAGAGGCTTTTTTTTTTTATTTTACTTTAATTTTTAAATGAAGATGACTTGCTTTTAAACTTACCAAAAAGGTCTGTGGCCTAAACGACATATTTATCAACATTAGCAGCAAACCCTTATTTATTTTCTTTTGTGTGATGAACATATTTCATTCATTTTTAAACCTTACTTTAAGACTGGTATTTCTCATCATAGCTCTCATTAACTACTAAAGCAAGTTTCATCCTACATCTTTTAACATTGCATAGTGGCATGCCAATCACTTAGAAGGGGGAAACCACACACAAGATGCCTGATAAATACAATTTAAATTCACCTCAGCTTTTTAATCTCCTCCCAGTTTGTCTCTTTATTCAAATTTCTATAAATCTCATTGCATTTCTTAGATATTTAAATGGATAAACCCCAATTTTTTGCATAACTAATTTTCTTACTGGTATGCATACATAAGCAAAAAGGGTTGGAAGATACATGTAACAAAACCAGAAACAATCACAGATATCCCCCCATTGCAATAGAACAAACACTTCTTTTCAAGCCAGAATCACAAAATGCTTGAGTTTGGAATGGACCTCTGGAGGTCATCTGGTCCAACATGCCTGCTCAAGCAGGCTCACCTACACCACATTGCCCCGAACCATGTCCAGATGGCTTTTGAAGATCTCCAAGGATGGAGACTCCACAACCTCTCTGGGCAACTTGTTCCAGTGCTCAGTCACTCTCACAGTAAAAAAGTTTTTCCTGATGTTCAGTTTGTGCAGACTGCCTCAGGTCCTGTCACTAGGGATCACTGAAGACAGTCTGGTTCTGTCTTCTTCATAGCTTTCCTTCAGGCATTTGTACACATGGATGACATCTCTCCTCAGACGTCTCCTCCAGGTTAAACCATCCCAGGTCTCTCACCTTTTCATTCCATGGAGATGTACGAGTCCCGTAATAATCTTAGTGGCCCTTGGCTGAATTCCCGTTAGTAGCTCCTTCTCTCTCTTGTACTGGGAAGCCCAGAACTGGACATAATACTTCAGTGATCTTTTTCTTGACCTGCTGGCAACACACCTCCTAAAACAGACCAGGATATCATTAGCCTTCTTTGCCACAAGGGACACCAAGCGGGCCAACTTGGTATCTACCAGAGGCTCCAGGTAATTTTCTGCAAAGCTGCTTTCCAGCTAGGCAGGCCCCATCTATACTGGTGCATGGGGTTATTCTTCCCCAGATGTTAAGACTTTGTACTTCCCTGTGTTGAACTCCATGAGGTTCCCATCACCTCATTTTTCCAGCTTCTCGAGGTCCCTCTGGATGGTAGCACAATCCTCTGGTGTATCAGCCACTCCTCCTGGTTTTGTATCATCAGAAAACTTGCTGAGGATAAACTCCACCCTACCATCCAGACCATTAATGAAGATGTTGAACAAGATTGGAACAACTATTGACCCCTGGGGTACATCACTGGTTACTGGCCTCCAGCTAGACTTCATGTCACTGATCACCACCCTCTGGGCTCAGTCATTCAGCCAGTTTTCAGTCCACCTCACTGTCTACTTATCCAGCCCAACAATTTCTCTGTGAAGATCAGAGACTGATGTTTTGTTTTCAAAATAAGGCTACTATGCTGGTTTGGTTTTAGCCCCTCAGTGGCTTTGAACATTAAGAAAGACAGAGGCAATTAACTGGCACTGACCTGGCCCTGGGTTCTTGTTGATGAAGTGTATGCTATGTATAGCATTGCCTATACTATAAATGGTTCAGCCGTTTGTGTTTTCTGTAATCATCCTTGTATTTTTTTTTTGACTGCTATAGTGCACGGTATAGTATGTTGTCAAGCATTGGAAAGTATAGTATGTTGTCAAGCATTGGAACAGGCTGCCCAGGGAAGTGGTTGAGTCACCATCCCTGGAGGTATTTAAAAGATGTGTAGATGTGGTGCTTAGGGACATGGTTTAGTGATGGACTTGGCAGTGCTAGGTTAATGGTTGGACCTGATGATCTTAAAGGTCTTTTCCAACCTAAACAATTCTATGATTCTACACACCAGACAGTCAGAAGCTAGAAAGTGGATCATGACAACTGTGAGTGATCTATTGCTGTATATGCTTTTCAATAAACCAGGTGTGTTTGTTCATACTTTTAACTTCTAGAAGTGAAAACAGACACTAGAATTAACACTACTAATTTTAAAAAAGACAAGAAAAAAGTCCAGTATTGTTCACTCCATTTTTATAATAAATGGAAAAAATAATCCTGATATTAGTTCTGTTATTGAATGAAATCCCCAAATGAAGCTTGAATGCTTCATTAAAGAATGATACAAGAATGAAAGGAAAAGTTCTTCTCTCTTTCTCTGCCTTGTTCCCCTACCTTTCCCTTTCTAAAGTGAATCAGCTTGCCGAATGAACAAAAATCATTCAATAACTTCACCTTTTTCTTCACCAAATGTGCTCTTCTCTAGGTCTATAAACAGATTTTGAAAAATATACCAATTATCTTAAGACCCGCTTCTGCTCCTCTCAACTCCTCAGGGACTGCATTTGCTGTCTTGCACATAATGAAAGAGAAAAGAGCTGCTGTAATGAAAGATGTTTGCTGGGGAGGAGACCTGCATCTCCCATTTCTATAGGCTAGAAGATGCTACTGACTCTGCAAGTGACAAATTACAGAAGGTAAGTGTGCTAGCACTTGAAATAAAAAGAATAAAGTAGAAGTAACTGGAGAAAATGTATCTTTAAAACAAGCAGTGTACAGTAGGTAACCTAAGCTCTCCTTCTGCCTTTTTTAGGTACCTTAGTTCCTTTAGGATATTTTTGCACTTTGCTTAGATTATTTACTGAGGGTATTATTTTTGGTAGGAGTATATTTGCTGTCAGTCAGCCTCAGACATGCAGCATCAGACCTAATATCTGCAAATTTTTAGAGATTTGTCAAAGTAATAAATGTCTTGTGTACTTTTCTGGACTCTTGCTTTAGCTCAACTGAAGAGATTTCCCTTTCTTCCCTCTATCACTTCTTTGCTCCTTCTCACATTTGCATAGAAGCTTTGCAATTACCTTAACAACATTCTATTTTCGGAGGAAAAGGACAGAGAAAAGGAGGGTTAATGTTACCCACAAATTTTAGGTTTGGTATCCTGTGAAAGAAGAGAAAAACAGGTTTGTGCTCCTCCCCACCTCCTCACTACGGTGATTAAAGTTCTTAAAACTGAAGTGAACATCAGATTAAAACTTAAGTTTGCTATCTCTATGTGTACACTGAAGAATCCCATAAAATACTATCCAACAATATTTTAAGCAAGATATATTTCTCACAGAAGCTTGCTTTAATCAAGCAACCTGTCATCAAGTAGTTTTAAAATGTATTCTGTGGAAGGGTATGTGGAAGTAGGGAGAGTCAGCTCCCTTAAGGCTCTCTGTCCAAGGACCTTTTAAAGCAAAAAGGGATAATAATTAAAGGAGGAAGCCATAAACAATAAGACACAGAGACAGAAACCTGACCAACAAATGATAAGAGAGGCAGTAATGAACCTGGTCAGTTGTACTCATTGGTAAGGGTACTGGAACATGGGAATGCTCATTTCAGTAGGATTACCTGATCAAGGACCTTGTCAAAGGTGGTGGCAAGGAAAAGGGAGAAGCCATGAACAAAATATACAGAGGCACAAAGCTGAAAGGAAAACATAATGGAGACAAAGGCAAGAAACAAACCTGGTCAGTCACACTAACTGGTGGGCTACCAAGGAACTGCAGGAAAGAGGGACTTTGCAGCTGACAGGAATACAAACCTAAGGGTCCAGGATGTTGGGGGGCCAGGAGGACTGTGGAAACTGATGAAGGACTGTGCAGGAGAAGGGGACTGGGGAAGAACAAAGGGGAGGTAGGCAGGAATGGGTATAAAAGGGGCTGGGCAAGTGTAAAATGAGTTCATCAGCATGCTTGTCTGATTGAGACCTGCACCTGATCACTGTAGTCCATCCTATCTTCTCATTAAATCCTTTTTCGACTATGTCTCTGTGTAATTGCACTCTATTCTGTGTTTGTGAGTGCTGCAAGGACTAAGTGACAGCTGCCTGGGAGACTGAGATAAGTGAGGTGAGTGAGGGGCTCAGTGCCAGCAGTTAGAGCAGGACCACAGGTCGTACAGCCCATGTGCTTGGTGCCAGCCGCTGGAAGGGGCTGAGTGTCTGTACTGTTCCCAAGCCCTGTGTGTGTGTGTGTGTGATCTGTATATGTCATTTGCTCGCAAACCATAAGCTGGACAGCCCTTAACATTATGTCTGTTGTGAAATAGCCTATTCATTCTCCCACAGAAGGTCAGATCCTCAGTATTTTTTTACTATTGGGATTGTTCATGTTAATAAAATCTTCTTCCAGATAAGGGTGAATTATTGAGTGCTCCATTGCTTGGCATCATATTTATAATTCTTTGAGCATGCCTCTCTTTGTATTAAGAACGCCATTTGATTGTACTTGAGGTGAGAGAAGTTACTTTACAAATTTGCTTTACTGATATTTTAATATAAAATGGGAAGAAATGTCAGGTGGATTGAGTGAGGGCAGACACCACGTGTTTTATTGTGCTTCCCCTTTATGAACTAAAAGTCCAGGCAAATATAATTATCAGCATGGATGACCGTTGTGAGTTTTCTTTGCATTAGAGGCTTTTATTACATGCTTGTGCCAAATCAAACTGATCTCTCCGCTAATCATGATTCACACTTGACCTCTTCATTTCTGATAACTACACAAATACCTGATTTTTGGTCTGTAAAGGAATTAACACTTCTACCTGAGTCCAACAAGGATGGTTCAAAAATAAAATGGTAATCCTAAATTTAAATATTATGGGAAATTCATTTCTAGGAGTATCATTAATATGACAGATACAGCACAGGACCAAACTTTAAATATGAGTCATTAGACTGAAATCAAGGAAACGTCTTCATTTTTTAATCTAACTAGCTGCTGTACTCCAAATTCGATGTATGGTCTAAGAATAGGTATATCATGAATAAGATAATTCTTTAGGTTTATGTGAAAAAACTGTCCATCGTAATGGATTTCCATGGCAGGATTGGGATCTGCAAAGTAGGTAAGTAACCGGCAAGGATGAGTTTACCTGCATTTGACAGCTATAGCTAAGAGTGTATTGTTCTTTCCTTGAGCCTCTGTTAATCTACATTTCTTTCTGAATATATAGTACAGAAATTATTTACTTTGGCTTTGCAGGGAGTGAAAAAGACTGCACCATGCTGACTCTAAGCCTAACTTCCCTTGATCCATCAATGGGGAAGTCTCAGGTACTTATCTCAGACATAAATCCTGGTGCTGATTTAAACTTAAAAGGTAGATGGTGATGTGAGATCAACCATATTAGTACTTATGTTGCTGTTCTTTAGGGGAGCAAAAAATATAATTTTCAAATAGGTTTTTTTGTTGAGTTTTGGCTGAAGCTGTTAAATTAGTTCCTTTTTTGTTGTCGGTTTGTTTGTTTGTTTGACAGATTCAAACCGTTTTTTGTAGCTTTCACATCAATACAGTTAATTTTCAGAAAATTTCAGAAAATATTTATCTATGAAGAGTACATTTTTTCTACTGTGGTAAGTTTTATAGAAGCAGATTGAATCAGGAATTGAACTGAGTTGTGAAACCAACCTGTTTTGACTGTCTCAAATTGGACTGTGTCCGTATATACTTATATGTTTATCACTTCATACAGATGTAAAAATGTATATATTTAAAAATTAGAAGTATGTCTATTATGTACATAATAGAATTACATGCATTTCCATATATTTTTATATAACAACTGTGAGTATTCCTGAGTTAGAAATACTGATAAAAGTGCCACACTGAGTTTCAAGATAAACCCATTATTAATTTAGTAGAGTTTTTATTTTAAGACTTACAGAGAGAATTTGTTTCTGCCCATTTCATGTTGTTGTCAAAACTGCCTGCAAACAGGAAGTAATGACACTCATTTCTTTTCTATACTGCTGACAGCAATACCACACATACATGTTTACTTACACAAATAAATACCATTCTGTATCAAAATATGAAACTCATCTAAACACATTTCAAACTAGGTAACAATAAAGTCTCATCAAATGACACAACCTATCTATTCAGAAAAAACACAATGTTTAGTACTATTTAACATTTTTTAAGAGCTTGCATAGAAAAGGATGTATTTTTCTGCTCCTTTGGACTGTTAAACAATATACACTGACTGGAGCCAGAATGCAAATGTTTTGTTTATCCTTTCATATATAAGCTTTTTTTAATAAGGAGTTTCATATTTTATGACCCTTTTAGGTTTACAGCTTTATGCTGAGTCATGGAGTCTTTGTTGTTATTTATGTTCAGCTAGAGATTAAATTTCCTGTTTGTAATGATTAAAAAGTGAATTCTTAAAAAGCATTAGAAATCTGTACAGGCAGTTCCAGCTGCTATTCTGTGCACTTTTCCCAATAGTTTCTTAATACAATGTGTTCATTTGCACCCAAGTCTGAATATGGATTTTTAAAATAATATTTACTAAAAAGTTTTTGAATGTAAATTAAATCCATCTTTATAGATTCATAATGAGCAAATCCACATATGTCTTAGAGAGCATCTAAAAATACATATCTTCTCAAAATACAGAGCAACATGGAAGGGCATGTTTCATACCTCCCTTACTTGACATTTCTATGGTAAAAAACTAGGGTTATTTATGCTTACTGTAATTAATAACAATAATTTATAATAGCTGAAATTATTTTAACTATATCACCAGAGCCAATTCAGAGAATTTCAGGCTAAAAACATGCTAAAATTTTTATTGTTCTAGTATCCTTGCCTCTGCATTTTTGTAACACTGATAAGATAGAGGAAACAAATGCTACTTTCAGGTTTGAAGATGCCCTGACACCAAAATAGTATGCTACTCTGACAGAAAACTTCTGCTCTTTTATAGTCATTTTTATTCCAAAAGAAACAAAAATGTACTAAAAAGCTAAAAATACACTCAGCCAAAATCTAGTCTTTCTTTGAAAAATTAAATTAGGGGTTTAGACTGCATCTAACAAAATTCCTTTGTAAATGACAGAGAAAAAAATATCAGATTTAGGAGGAATTGGTAGATTCAAAATGCTCAAATGCTCCTGAGGAAATGAGGCTCAGTTTAGTTCAAAGTCAGTTGAGATAACATGAATTGCTATCCTATACAAAAGAAAGCAGAACATACCTTCTCCGAATACTTTTATCCTGAGCCTAATTCCACATCAGCTAATTGGAAGCAACTTTACATATATCTACACTGCTGTCAGACATGGAACACCAACTCTAGGGTTTCTGAACTGGCCCTGCCACCGCATAACCACGGGGGGAAGTCAAGTGTTCATCCTCTGCCGCTGAAGCCACCAGATTGCCAGTGCCCAAGCAAGATAGCTCTAACCCACCCCAGGTACATCCCATGCGAGCTGCTGTCACACCTTTCAATTGCACTATAAAAATAACCTCAGCCTCTTAGTGCCCCAGTTACAGACACAGTAACTTTTCTGGATAGGTGTGTAGTATAGTAAAGAGGAACCGACTACAACATAACCTTTTACTGCAAAAGCAAAGTGCATCACTCATTCCTGGATGAACTTTTAACCTGTGTTAGAACACAGTTCAATCATTGACTTTGCCAAATTTCAGATTTAATTTTAAGTTGGAAGCATCTGATACCAGGGAACAAAGCTAAGCTAACATGGAAAAGTTGCAAAAAATTAAATAATAGGGAGATCACATTTGAGTTAATTGTGTAAGTTACCATTATTAAGGTCAAAAATCATTAGATCACAGCTATGGAGGGGATGCAATAAAAAATAAAGTAATATTAACTAAAAACTGCACAGAAAAGAATTTCTGAACATTTCCTGAATATTTCTATCGTTAAGTGCCTATAGAAATATTAACATGGGTTAATACTTGCATTGTGTGCCTGAAGTGGGAGATGAGTTCATTAACAGAGCTCATGTAAGGAGATATGCAGAACACAGAACAAAAAAAAGCCCCAACATTGAGAGGACAGCTGATAGAGAAGAAGCCATAAAACTGTATCAGAAAATTGTAAAGTTGAAACTTCTAAAGCTGAAACTCTTTATAACAGATTTAGTATAGATGCATCACAAATTCAGAATAGTTTCATCAAGATAACTTTCTTGTTATGTAAATTTCTCATTCTGGCTTTTTAAATTAACATTTTCTTTTTTTCAGTTAACAAAAAACCTTTTTATTTTAAGATGTTATGAGTTTTATTTTAATTAAAAGGAATCAAAAGAAAATACTTCCATGTGATCAATGGGTGAAATGATTCAATATTTTGTTACTGAAAAAAACCTCAAACCTCAAATAGAAGACTAAGACTGCAAATTTTGGAAAAAAAGATTATAAGAAGGAAACTGAGATATAACCACTAGAAATTACTTAAACATCAACAACAGAGGGCAAATTGGATGTTCTCACAAAGAGCAGGAGAAAATTGTTAGCAAAGAGAATCTGAAAGTCTAGTAAAAGCAGATGAAAGAAAAGCAAATAACTTAGTGTATAGACAATAGGCTCATGAAAGCATGAAAAATGTATTGTCACTGACAAAATCAAGGTGAGACATATTTTGTCCCAGTTTGAAGATGTCATACAACTTTACAAATACACTTACTTTATATGCAAAAGATTCAAGAAGCAGCAGAAGTGTCATCGATCAGCATTCCTAGTTGTGTGATAACAACGGGTGATCCTTCAGCAATAATTTTGCAGAGACTATGTATAGCATACCAGCAATTCCTCTCTAATGCACACTTTATATGCACTGACCTAAATGCATATGGTCATGTTTCAGCAATAATTCATAGGTGTAGTTGACTCTGTAATAATCCTATTCTACAAATAAACTTCAAATTTGAAAGTGTTTTGTTGCTTTTTAACAGAACTATTGATATCTTTTTTCTGTTATTTCAAAGGTCAACCAAAAAGAAAGTTTAGCTTTACTTATACATGAAAACTAATGTTTCAGTTGCTACATGGATCAAAGAATTAGTCTTCTAAGACTGCTTACATTTCAGTAAAACGGTTTTCAAAAACCCAAGATTTGTTAAATAAAGTGTCATGTATTTCACAAATGAAACATTGAAAGTAACATCCAAAATTATCTTGGAATTTTACAGTGACTAATTTGATACTTTCTCTAAGGGAAAAAAAAAAATTAATGCATTTTACCCTGCAATTTGGGCATATGATTTAGGCACCTAATTCCTTCTTTGCTTGGAGGCAGATTAGTACTTTCATCCCAGAATATTTGTAGGGTACTTCTGCAATTTTTTTATTCCTAGAAAAAAAATGGAAAATGTTTTAGGAAAACTAATATATGACATATCACAGGGGAAGTATTTCTGTCCAACTGCAGTCAGTAGTCATCAAGCTGATTAACAGTCACAACTCCCAGATGTTTGCAGACATCACTGAAGGCATCACAGATGCTGAAAGACTAATAAGGTACATCTATGTGCACCATTAATTACAAGTAATTACAAATGGCATGAAAGCCATCTTGTTTGTTTAGCTCAAATCTTAAAAGAGACATTTAGGACAATGGCTGTTTAGAATGTAAGGCTAGTCATGAACACAGAATATAGGGTGCATGGAGGGAAAGGATGCTAGACTGAACTTCAGGAAGACTGATCTTTTCATCTATTTAGTCACTGTCTTTTTAAGTACCCCCAGCTTTAAAGCCACTTTCACAACCTCAGCACTATGGTGAACCCTTAGCTGGAGCATGGCAAGGATATGTTCCCATCTTGCGAAAGGATAAGTGCAAAAGGAAAGAGAAACAAAAGAAAATCCAGATGAAACTTTCAAGCAGAAGCAGAAGGATGATGACTAATAGCAGACAGTGAGGAAAATTTTCAAAGAGCTAGATTTCAAGAATGGCTTTGAACTAGGAAGCAGAACAACTGTTGTGAGTACAAGTGCTCAGTATGAGTTGGATAAAGGCAAATGAGGGAAGAACCGTCTCAGTGAATGGTGATTCTTACTTCAACAACAATGCACTCAAAGATTTCTGGACTACAAAGCAATACATCACATATTCAGTGAAAAACAAAATCCAGAGACATAATTATACACAGATGTAGCCTCTTCCTGTAATGAAGAAGGGGCTCTATCAGCTGGTGCTGATGGGTGAAGAAGGGGACATTATAGTATCCCAACACATAGTTTGCTACAACTTCTGGGTAGTTTGGCTTAGTAATTAAGTGAATTATATTGAGCTTTGGTTTTGAGACCAAAGACACATACACCAAACACTATTTTAGGGGTTTTGTTGTGTTTTGGTTTGGTTTTTTTTCCCCAGTACAAACCTCCACATCTCCCTTGTCTGCTAGGAATGGAAAAGAGTCTGACAACAATTCATTCTGCCCAGGAGGGTACTGGACTGATACATGAGTGTAACCAAATATTATTACAGCCAAGATTCCCAGGCTGTTATCAGATTAGTTATTAATATCCTCTGTAATATTACTTATGTCAACATTCCTGAGTAAGGTGAAATTCAGATTTAAAATAAATTTATGAGAGGCTTTTTTTTTTTTTTTTAATAATCTTCACATGAGACCCTTGGTACCTCATCCTTCTTTTCCTGACATCTTCACAAAGCAGATGATCGTGTAACTGAGGTCACTCATTTGTCACTCCTTTATTTTTCATAACTGAGGTTATTAGTGTGTAATTTCTGCTCACCTGCATATTACCTGCACCTATAATGTTTGTTACATTATAGGAAATGTTCATTTGCACTGCATCTCAGCAATTAATTTATCCCAGCAGCGCTGTTTGCTGAAAGTGAAGTACTGGTCCTTGTTTTTGAAAATTATGTATTACACCATTTCTTAAAAAATGATGATCCTCTTCCCTGTATCTGGGTTTATGACACTTAATCTTCCATTGATAAGTTGTTTTACCCAGGCATTTCTTTAGTCTTCAAAAACATGCACTGACCAACCTTGCAACATGTTTCAGTTTTAATTGCCATTTTCCATGGTTTTAATAGGTCACCTGACTAATTTATCTCCAGGAGTTTTTCTGCACTGACCTGCTACAACAACTCCCTGCACTGTTGTTCTTGTGGCTCTCATTTCCATTTGTCTTTGCCAGCCTCATCACTGTTGATGCTTGTTTTGCATGTTAGTCAGACCAGACGGTGTACCATCTTGAAGGATCCACCCTGTATGTCATCTAGCTAATTAGGGAGGCTCAATTTCTAAGGCAACAGCTTGCAGTGTCTGAGGGATCTTCTGTTGCAGACACCACCACAAATCATTATTCAGAGTGACACTAATTAATTGGTCTCTTCCCAGGATTTATTCTGTTTTGGCAAAGATATCACAGCATTTTATTTATACTAGCTCCCCCTCCTCTCCAGTCTATAATCAGCGCTATTGAGGGATCCTAAACTTTTATTATTCATATTGAAGACAAATAATTTTGTTGCCTGTTTCTGAATTGTCAGGCAATGCTTTGTCATGGGCTTGTGGCCCTTTTGTTGCTTGTCTGACTGGCTCCTTCCCCAGATCCACTCATCACTGTTCACAACATATCTGGAAGGCTTTGGGATTTCCTCAGTGGTGCATTCACTCATTTTATGGTTGAACTGTTTCTTTCTTGGAAGGGAGACAAAGAACTTGTAACATAGAGAAGTTTCCTTCTTCCTTTACAATGGGAGTGATGGTGAATGCCAGCCTAATCACTAAATCGTCTTCTGTACCCTTCTGTTCAAGTATTCACTTTCAAAACGGCTCCTGTAATCACTATTTGCTTCATAATATTAAAAGTGCCAAGAAAAACTGGAATATGTAACTCCTACTTTAGAACATTAACAAAGCAACCTTACATGATTTAATGTAACAGTGCCTGCATAGGGGAAGCACACATTCCCCCTTCCTCCCCCTCCCCCCCAAAAAAAAAAAAAGGAAAACATTGTGGGCAACAAGAAATGTCTCTAAGAAAAAAAAAAAATTAAAAAGACTTGTCAGAATATATACATTCATTCCAATTAAAGGGGAAGCATAATAATGTAACATCTTGGTTTGCAATGGCCAAACCTAATTTGTCAATTCTATTGCATACTTTTAGAGTTAACTTTAGATTTAGCCTGTTCACTAGAAATTATTGCAACTCGCTGCTTAATTGTTAAAGTAACCTTTGGAAAACCATGTCTTGTATCATGTTCTAGCTTCAAGGTTACTATGAGACACAGGTATACAATATTTCAGTAAGAAGTAGAAAAATATTACAGGTTACCTCAGTGTTCATGGGCATGTATAATCTGAGTTCTGCTGCTGGTGTATTGTTTGTGGTGTGGGATTTTTTCCCCTCATTATTGAGATTGTAGCTACCCTGTTTGCAGCCATGGTAACTGCACATGCAAATATCAGGACATAATTACAGGCCTTTTTTGTGAGTGGATCATTAAATTTCATTACTGACTGACTAGTCAATAATGTCAGTGTATATTTGTTTAGAAAAACTTAGTGCTAGAAAATAATCTTATTTCTGAAATGCAAAAATTATCATTTATTTGCATTTACATTATGCAGGGCATTTCATTTATATTACATGAAGAGTTAACAATGATAGTAGAACCAGCAACTTTTATTTAAATCCATATTGTGTGTACAATCAGTTTCACAGTATGGTGGATTTTATTATATGTCAGCCATAAAGCTTTCTGAAATTGGCTTCTATATGTTAAATACTCAAACAAAAATATTGTTTAAATATTTTTAGGCATTTTCAATTGACAGTTAAAATTTTAAAAAGCTTTATTTTTCTTCTTATTTCATCCACTAGCATAGAATAAGTACTTTAAAATCACAATCTTCCCCACCCCATCATTTCACCAGCATTATTTGTGAGTTTGGTAAGTCCATTATAATTATTAACAACAGCAACAAAATACTAATACTAATAACAACAACAATAACAATATAAATAATAATAATAATACACATTGTTGTTGTTGTTGTTATCATCATCATCATCATCATCATCATTATTATTGCTTCTATTTCTACGCCAATAATATACACCTGTAAGAAAAGTGCCATTAAAGGATTTCAGTGCGTGGTATTGACAGACAAAACAGTGATGATATTTTGATTTGAATCATTTAAACTGTGGGATGGGAAGCACAAATTTAAACCTGAATGTAAGGCCTTCAGAAAACTGTTGCATGGTGTATATGTTCAATATATAATTAAACCTGATCAATAGAAATTTGGAGTACAAAGGAGAACCTAAGCTTCTCCCATGGCCTTCCATTAAAATGCATGGAGATGCCTCCTGTGAGTTGATATACGTAACAGAGAATCACCTCAGTGTCTATGGCACTTTATCATAGATCTAAATGCAGTTCCTTTTTCAAGGGGCAAAAAGAAGGATTTTTTCACACAGCCAGGTTTCCAAAAAGCTAAGGAAGAAGGTTCTCTTCTCTTTCCCCAGAGAGTGACTCAAGCACCAGGCTACAGGCTGCTCTGGCTGAAAACAATATCCATCCTTCCCTTCTTGAAAAGTATTACTATGCAGAAAATACTGTGAAAAAGAGTAAAAAGAGCAAGACTACTTTAGAAGGAGATTGAAGCTTTGGTAGCAAGTCCCAGGTATGCTTTGGTCATAATCCCTAATGATTAGTATTTGCCACAGTGCTGTTCTGTTACTCCTAATCTTGTACTCCTAATTTATTTACTGCATAATTACATACAAATTAAAAAACAAACTACTCCAAAACCTAGCAGATTATAGGGAAATTCATTTAAGGCATAAAGGTCATAGATATCTAAATTTCATGCAGCTGGATAAGCAAGACATTTTTTCCAAGTATTGAATTATCAATGTATAAATATAGAAGAGCATTAGGGCATATTAAGAATCTGGTAGACGATAAAACACACTAATTAAATAAGCTATAGTAAATACATAAAGGTCTGCTTTAAAATACTAAACTCTGAAGTTGATCAGGGTATGAAATATAACAATAAAATCCTTGAGGAAATCTTTAGAATAAAAATCTATTAAATACTGCTTAGCAAAATTAAGAAGTATGTACACATATATAGTTAGTAAATCATACAGGAATGTTATTAAGTTCAGAAAAGGTATACTGTTTATAGTATACCAGGTTTAAAGTGCTACCCAATGTGGACAAGAGCTGAATTCTTTGCTTGTTTTCCATATATCCTAGACTTTCAGATTGACTGCAATAGCAACAGAACATTTAACACAAGAATATTTGAAACAAAAATTCCAAATCATTATCAAGTGGGTTTTTTTCCAAATATTTTAGTTCACACTTGTTTCTCCACCTGGTAGCCCACTAACTGACTTTTCTCCTACCAACTCATAATTTTATTACTGATACAATAATTTGAGCAGGTAATGTTATGTGTTTTGACTAATTACTTACAAGTAAGATCTGCCAAAACAAATTATAAATGGAAATTATGATGTGGAGAAAAAGAACTTATAAACCTTTGCTAATTATGACTTACCTCACTAGTCCTTAAAACTGTTTGCAATATAGCCACTTAGACACTTTTAATTATTTTCCTCTTCTTCTGAAATATAAGCCCTATACTAGCCATTCAAAGTGTGGTGATCTGCTTCAAACCCTGTGGCAAAATGTTTGTTTTCAGACATTTAAAATAAAAGGTATGAAAAATTCTAATATCAATATGTGTAATTTCAACTTTTAAAAATTAAGATATAATTTTTCTTTAAATTATTTTTGTTTTGAAAATAAACTAATTACAATCATAATTATAGTATGATGAAAAACCAAATCATTCTTTTCTGACACAAAGTTATCTGAGTTCTTTGAAAAAATATCAATTATTGGCCGATCCAGACTCATTAATTTTTATATAATCTCAAAAAAAATTTGTGTGGAAAAAAGAAAACTGCAGCTTTCCCAGTGTTTACTGGATTATTTTTCAATCTCCATTACTTAAAAATGTACTTAGTTGACATCTATTCTGGCTATTTGTTATTGCTCCTAGAAGCAGTACAGAATCTATGATATCATTGTCATTCTCTGAATTCATATTACAGTGTGTGAATATACCATAGCACAAGCAAACAAACTTGATACTCAACACATGATTTGTTCTGCAGAATCATTTTCTTTCATCAGATCTTCAGAAAGATAAGAAATCTGAGAAGGAAAATTGCTTGTTTGTAAAATATTCATAATAACAAGGAAAGAATAAAAAGCTATCTTCATTCCATTTGGAAATGTTCAAAAGTAATTGGAAAATGTAGAGGAAATTGTTTACCCCATCCCTACATTCCTATTTAAAAATCAGAAGTTCAAGCCTAACAAAGCTGTGCTTTGAAAGACATGGGTTTGAATTATTCACTAACCCACTCACACTGTTCTTTATTTAAAGCATCTAAATTCCCTAGTTCCTACACTTTCAGAGCACAAAGAATCAGAGATTCCTATACAATCCCAGTGCTGACTATTGAATAAGCCAATTTATACAACCAATATACCAATTTATACAACCTTCTAGTCTTTGCTGTATGGAAAAAAATTCTGTTTCCCACTGTCCATGTGTAAACACTTCTGCCTGTACAAATGGGTAGGAAGGATGTTTATTATAATATGAAAAAGGCACATTTTAGCTTTATTTTTCATTAAGAACACTGTTTACATCTGCCATAAAAATTTATAAATAAGGAGAAATAATGAAGGAGTGGTATATTCAAATAAAAAGTAACTAAAAATAAAACATGGGTAATGACTTCTGATCTCCTGAAAGGGAATGAATTTGCAAACTGGGTTGCTAGATCCTTGTGATAAACATGTATTCATTCACCTGTAGGCTTATGTTGAAAGAAGTGCATGTGAGTACATAGAACGCAACAGAAAAGAAATCACAAAGTAACACATGCAATAATTGTCCATAGTTAATACCACATTGGAGGTGTATTAGTGCTTCTTTAAAAAAACATCAAAAACATCTACATAAGATGCAGTGATGCTGAAATGTAATCTAAAGATTTCATATATCTGAAACATAGGTGCATGGTTTCTGAATAAATTCTTCTGATTTAGAATCACCATAATGGCTATTTTTCTAAAGTTACTCCTTTCCTTTAATAATCACCTCTTCAGACAATTACTGCAACCACTTCTTACTTCACCTATATTGTTCTTCTTATAGCCCCAGGGTTTTCTAGTAGTTAACTATCTTACGTTAATAGTACTGAAATGCCACTGGACCACAAACACTGAGCAACAGTACCAACCACAAGGCCTGTTATTTACCTTTGTTAAAGGGCTAACTTCTGCACAGAACCCCCTCCTTATTCCTAACTGTGAAAAGCTTTCACAAAAATGCCTTAGGCCTTCCATCTGTTTCTTGTTATCACTATTATTGTGTGGATGTCTCAGAGGATGTTATTCCATGCTCTGAAAATAGAGGCAAGCTATAAAAGAGAGGGGTTGTGGGTTTTTCCCCCCTTCTAGAAAGTTCACATTAGTATTTATTTGGATCATATCTGTATTTCATTATTGGTTTTGGACTCTGATGAAGTTTCCCAAACATAATGTATTCTTAGATAACCTCATCTAATGTGCTGCTTTCAACAGAAGGTTGAAGGAATACAGTGCTAGTCTTGTTATCTGCTATGTTGCTAACTATTCAAATGTGTAGTTACAGTAGTGACACAAGATGACCTCCAAAAGTACCTTCCAAGCTAGGCCTTTCTGTGGTTCTATAGAAAAATAGCAAGAGTTCAAATCTGTGGTTGGGTAAGTTCCAGGACAAATGAAATAAAAAATACATATACAAATTAGTTAGTGCACATTAGTTAATGCACAAATGCCCACCGAACAGAGAAACTGGCTGGAACAATTTAACAAAAGATGTATACCAATATTAAAAAAAAAAAAAAAAGGAATATATTTACTATCAAATATAAGTTGTCATAAAACACAAAGATTATTCTTCTTCACTAGCAACCACATACTTTTAAATTAAAAACAACTGGAAAAAAAATTTAACTCTTCCTTTTTCAAATAGCTGATTTATCTTTATAGATAGTTGTATTGTTCTTCACACGTTTCGTACAATCTCTTTGGTTTTGTCCAAATTTATCAATAGGCAGTTAATGATAAGGTTAAAAAATGGAAGCAAAGATACTATAATACATACCACATGGCAACAAAGGATAAAGAAAATAGAATGTGTACTGGATGTAAGAACATGAATAGGAAATTGGAGTGGAGTAATAAAAGATGGGCTGAAAACAAGATAGAGAGCAAACAAAGTGAAAAGTGCGGAATGAAGATGAGCAATTAGCCAGATGCTGAGACTATTTGATGTCTTAAAAGTAACCTTTACATTTTTTTTGGTGTAAGACAACAGCTGTCAGGAGGAATGATACAGAAAAAGTGATAACAAAAAGAGTTTCAAGAGAGCACTAATACAACTAAAGACAACACTGATAAATGAATATAAGAACAGACCCAAACCACTGTTCAAAAGTGGCTATCAGTCTAATCATCTTCTGGTATCTTCTCTGTACTCCACATGCACACTCATACTTAGACACAATTAACCAAATGCCCACTCTTAAACATACAACTTCTGAAGGAAACTTCTTTAGCAATTAGACTGCAGAAAGCAGTCAAGTGTTTCATATATTCAGTACTGAAAGCTTACAAAATTCTTGGTTGTGGGCACTGTTAAAACCTTCACTGTTTTTTTTCAGATATACAGCAAATACGCCAAATGGACTGGAGCACTCTAACTGCAGTATACTGTTAATTATAATTACTGCAGATTAGCTGTCACATAGTAAAGTGTTATGATCTGGTCAAAACAAGCATTCACAATTTAACTAGATGTAACTTATGATATGGAAAAAAAGAGTCACTGTTTACTCTGGTGTTTCATTTAAGATATCCCTTGGTATAGCTCTGTAATTTGCAGCAGTTTAGTCATAGCACAAATGGAAGGTGGTTAATCAGATCCTGAGAAGACAGCAATCTCCAAGCCTAATTTAAAGTATTTTGAAGATGA
>NW_008825114.1:16573117-16584936 GCF_000699105.1 Pygoscelis adeliae
ATATCTAGCTACTCAAGGTTGCCTTAGATTGCTTGCATGCTTGTCTACACAAGTTATAGTGCTATAACACAGAATGTGAATTAAAGTCACTAAATATATAGCCATATAACCTATGTGTACTCTAATTCCAATTTAATTTATGGAAATTATTTAAAAAACAAAAGTCAAGAATTACTCTTAATTCATAGTAACAGACTCTATAACTTGGTATCACCAATATTGCAACTAAACCAATATTGCTTTAATGGTTTAGTATTGGTATAATTATACTGTCAAAATTAAAAAATATAAAAAGCCCTATGTAGACCAAGACCAGCTCCAAGTAAAATGCTGCATTCCCTTTTTTCAGCTGGGCAAAATCTTGTATGTCACTTCTACTCTTCAGGGAACCTTCAGACAGCTAATTTCGAAAACAGTTACAAGGTTGAAAAATAGCTGAGAGTGGCTGTGTTCATATCAAGAATTTCAGTCTAAGTATTGAAAGCTCCTTTTTATGTCCAAACAAAATTTATATGAACTACCTTTCATGCACGTCTTTTTTAATTAAACTCTAATTACTTTGGTACTTCAAAGTTATATCCCTGACCTAAAATTAATCCATTATTTATATTCGTTAAGCTCATTGGAAGCCCAGGAGGCTTCATGATCTGTTCTCTCAGACTAAACAGAATCAGTGAATTATTCACATATGCAGAATTCTTACTACCATCTTACCTGGTACATCATTTATTATGACTGAACACCTATGACACTACAATAAATAATAAAGTTTGATTTATAGTGCAGTAGGAGTAACCTCCTCTCCCTTGGAACTAATGTGTTCTTAATAAGACATTTTTGTAAAAAATCTTTTTCTAGGGAATGAAGCATCCTTTTCATTTGTACCAATGTACCTGACAAACAAGGAAAGTGGAAGAAACAAAAAAAACAAACACAGAAAAAAACAGTAAGTCAGCTTTAAAATAGGATCACTGCTAGGGAGCTTATGCTCCCTAGCTGTTGACCATGCAAAGCAGCTTACCTACATTTTCTTTTCTTCTAACCAGAGACCTAGAAAGTTTCCTGTGCACTGAAGAAAGTGGGAGTCAACAACTGTACCAAAAATGTCAGCCAGCAACCCAGAATGATCAAAAATGAAGGCCAACCACAAAGTTCAGCTACCTGCAAAAGCCTGGATGGCTGAGCCTTTTTCCTTAGTTGGAAGAGGAGAACTCAGTTTAAGCAATAGAGAAATGGCATTCAGGACATAAAAGAGCATAGATTCACATAAAAGAAAGGAAGAAGATTTAAGGAACTAATAAGTGTAATTATTTACTCTCATGTTTAAGACAGTTAGGATACAAGTTTCCACAGTGAAGAGGTAGTCCGTAAAAGTATCAATGTGACTGGACAGTGGTCTACACTAAAGTCTTGGGAAATTATAGCTTCTACTACACTGATTCATTTTTTACTCTTGTAAATTTCAGAGATGATGTCATGTGCAGGTGAATGAAGTATGCATGGAATTGACATTTTCCAAAAACATGAACTGAATTATCCTTATATTGTTCTCTCAAAAATAAGAACCTTATATTGTTGTGCAAAAATGTTTATGCAAATATCAATTCAAAATACTTATTCAGAATATTTTTCACATTGGATACATTTCCCATTTGGAAAGCTTTATGATTAAACATTAACAAAGCCTTTCAAAGCCAATATGAATAATATCCTAATCTTTGTGATTTGAAAACACTGGCTTAGAGAATAATGTCTCAGTTGTGTGTGAATATGCTTGGGAGTGTAAGACCTCTTGATTTCCTAATACCAAAGTTTAATCAAATAAAGCTCTTCAAATGTTAATAGTAACAAAATAAACAAGACCAGTAAAGTGTTAATACTGTCTGAGAAATGCTAAGAAAAAATGTAGCCATGTCCATATTCATAATTATAATTATTGCAGAAACATTCTCCAGTCTCTGAGTCCTGTCTCCCTCCAGGAATATGTAGGATTGGAGTCTATATATTTAACAAATACAGTACATAAAATATCAAAGCAGTATAGAAAGTGTGATAGAGGATTGTCCTGGTTTCGGCAGGGATAGAGTTAATTTCCTTCCTAGTAGCTGGTACAGTGCTGTGTGTTGGATTTAGGGTGAGAACAATGTTGGTAACACACCCATGTTTTAGTTGTTGCTAGGTAGTGCTTACACTAGCCAAGGACTTTTCAGCTTCCCATGCTCTACCGACTGAGAAGGCTGGAGGTGCATGGGGGGCTGGGAGGGGGCACAGCCAGGACAGCTGACCCCAGCTGGCCAAAGGGATATTCCATACCATGTGACGTCATGCTCAGCATATAAAGCTGGGGGAAGAAGGAG
The DNA here is from genome assembly GCF_000699105.1 of Pygoscelis adeliae. Lineage (NCBI taxonomy): Eukaryota > Metazoa > Chordata > Aves > Sphenisciformes > Spheniscidae > Pygoscelis > Pygoscelis adeliae. Next base: position 16,575,475 of record NW_008825114.1, read on the forward strand.
GAAGGGGGGGGACGTTCAGAGTGATGGCGTTTGTCTTCCCAAGTCACCGTTAGGTGTGATGGAGCCCTGCTTTCCTGGAGATAGCTGAACACCTGCCTGTCCATGGGAAGTAGTGTTTGCGTGCGCGGCTTTTGCTTTACCTATTAAACTGTCTTTATCTCAACCCATGAGTTTTCTCACTTTTACCCTTCTGATTCTCTCCCCCATCCCACTGGGGGGAAGTGAGCGAGCGGGTGTGTGGTGCTTAGTTGCCTGCTAAGGTTAAACCACGACAAGGAGCAAGAAGGAAACCATCTTACTCTGAGATCCCTGCACAAATTTTCACAGGAGGAAGTTTCTGAAGTTCGAAATAAAAAGTAACAGGAAGAATTTGAGTACAATTATTTCCATCACTAGAAGATAACATTTTAAGTGCTTATTAGCAACAAGAATGTTGCTAAGGAAAATACCTTATAACACTTTTAAAACACCATATCATTATCAAGTAAGACTTAAGAGACAACATATTTCACACAATGATGAGCATTCCTTTGTAAAGAACATTTCATACAGCATGTTCCCAAGGTAGACACAGATGTTACATAAAATGGTACAGTATGCCAAAGAAAAATAAAGAAGAAAAAAATAAAATCTCAGAAGAGGAGTCTGATTCTGCAGACTCTTGGGAAATGAAAACCATGGCTACAAGGGCTAGATTCCCTGTTGATGACTGAGCCTCCAAGATCTTACATCTCCATTGAACACCAACCAGTCTTTGAGGTGCTTATTAGAAGGGACACAAACTGACAACGGTAGCAGAAAAGACACAGAAACAGTGCCTCCAAAACTACTAAACAAAGCATTTAGTTTAAAGAACTGAGGCACTGGCTAGTGTATTCGTTTTTTTTTTAAAGAATGAATCTCCAGTATTTCTTGAATTATAAGGCTTTTTCAAAACCTGGTATGTCAATATGCTTTAAAAATATTTCTAGCAGACCTAATCTTGTTGCATGGAGAATTGTATATCAGAAAAGTGAACTTGCAAGTTTACTCTGGAAAACGGGTAGCCAAACACCTGTACTGTACTGTCCTGCTGTGAATCAGATTAAGTTGCATCATATGACCAATCTCTGGAAAATAATTGCAAGTTTGTCGTAGTAATGTCTACTTCTCCATGTGAAGAGCTCAAGTCCAGATATACATTTCCAGGGATGGGCTACTGTGCTCACTGCAGTTTTTATGAGATCCTCTTGCCCATCTCTAAAATAGGATCAGTATAAAAGGAGATGAAGGACTCCTCTAATTGTGTGCAAGCACGCCTATGCCCACTCTGTAGGTATATATAGTTACGAAGGGATAATCCTGCAACCTAACGTCAGAGATCATACCTAGAATTGGGTACTGGTGGAATAAGGTCTTTAATCTCAATCTACATAGTAGCAGCAGTTTTTGACTCCACCTGAGAAGAAAGAAAGAAGAAAAGAAAGAGATAAAAGAATGTGATGTCCTACATAGCAATGGACTCTCTAAACTCTTTTTTCTCCACTTTGGTGTATATCCCATTTTGTATGAGTAAATTTACAAGTTCTGTTGTTCTTCAATGGTAAATGGTTAAAGACAAGATTTATACATTTATTTTGAAGGCATAAATCTCATAACACTAAGGTAATATTAGTCCAGTACTACACAAACATCTCAAAGACAGCCATGATTGTAAGTTTTTAATTCATCCTTGATTCAAAACTCTCAGAGTGGAATGAACGTTAGGCAGAAATTCTAAAGTTAAATTGTCCTGTATTTATAAAGGAATGTGTAACCACTTCTTACATTTCCATTCTAGTAAAAACTCTGATTATATATCTGTACAATAGAAATGGACAAAAGAAAAAACTTGAAGTAACCCTGAGTGTAGAAAGACTGGAAAATAAAACTGAAGAACATTATGCATTCATTTTGAAAGGAATATTTGGGAGCCCCTAGTAAGCAGATATGGAAGTATCCAATTTTTGTTATTACTGTTCAATTCATAGGACAATTTAGTAAAAGAGCAAATACAGGATTCTAAACAAATATTTTTAAGATAAATTCTTCAAGTTGAAAAAAAATTCAGCCTTAAAGAAAGGACTTCATAAAATGAGAAATTAAAAAAAAAGGTCACAGGTTAAGCTGTTCAGATGAGAAGGAGCTTTGAAGAAATGCAAAGCACTTTTTGCTTGATTTGCAATAAAGCCTAATAAATTGCAACCTAACATAAAGTATCGTTTGACACTTTGAAACATTTGTGAATCATGTTTCTCTAAGACTTAAGACATTAAATAAAATTATAACAGTACCATCTCACTTTTACTTACACTACTGAAGACGAACTAAAAAATTTATGTATATTTCTTTAATCTCACTCAAACTGTTCTGGAGGTCTGAATGAAACTCAGGTTGTAATCTCTTTTTTTTTTTAATAAATGGCAGTAGTAGGAAGTGGGCCTTATTTATTTATTTATTAAATACACATGGTCTTGAAATCCTTGATAATAAAAGCACTGTTAAAGGAAAACTGTTCTACAAAATATATCACCTATGCAAAAGACACTAGTGGTTAAGAGTGAGTGATGATTTCTTTCTATTTTTTTAACTAAAGTTTAATTTTATTTTTTTTTTCCTGAAAAACTTTTATAGGAAATTCTCATGGTCAAGAGGGACTGGTTGGTCAAAGACAAGGAATAGATTTGACCGGAAAAATTACAAATTGATGTTGAGGAATACTCAGGTTAAAGGCCATGTTCCAGAGAGAGATAAGTTGTGAATACTCCATACCACAGAAAACGCTTGTAAGAGCTTAACTTTTTGTTATCAGTCTCCTCTCTGGAGGAGACTATTTCAGGGAAAATAAATCTCTCAGTCATCTCATTGCAAAACAGAACTTTACAAAGCTTCCAAGTTTACATATAAAACCAGAACCCTTGTTTTCCAGCCAGCCTTATTAAGAAGAAAACTGATGAAAGAGAAAGGAATAGATCTGAAACATTCTGACAACTCTATATGTAATATTTTAGCATTGGACTGCACTGTGATGAAACAGTCAACAAAGAACTCTGCTGTTATTCTTTATTTATAACTTGAGTTTTAGCACTTATCCATGTTCTGTAAAACTTTATATCAGCAGATATTTCAAAGTGTGATATTTATGTTTTATGCTTTGAAAAAAGACTTTTTTAGAAAGCAGCCTACAGTTATGAATGCTTAGAAATTACTTCAAAAATGTAGTTAAAAAGCAATTTGATATATAAAAGTTTGGGCTCAAGTGAGTACCTGTGGTCTTGCAGAGTAATTAAGCGAAATTTCCTAGGTATGGGGTATAAACCGTGCCTGAGTATATGATGAAATCAGCTTAGATTTCAGCAGATTCAGTTACAATCCAGAAGGAGGATAAGCAGAGAAGATTGCTTTTGTAAAGCCCAGTTGCTCTGTTTACTTTGGAAACTGACTGCCTTGAAGGGGTTCTTGAGAGGTCTCAAAGCTTCACAAATAAAGTAAGTCGTTAGCTTTACAAGCTTTCAAAGCAGCAGAATTTAATTGAAGGAAAGGCTTGAAACCCAAGATATGAACGAAAGCAGCAAGAAAGAACCTATTTATGACTGACCTAAGTGGCAGAACAAAAGCTTATGTGAATTCTGTTCTGTTATTTTTGGAACCAACACCCCGCCAGTGTGCATAAGCCTTAAGGGCAATGTTGAGAGAAAGCCACCTAGTGCTCAAAGACATCCTTTTCATAGTCTTTATGAGTAGGACAACAAAGCAATGCACAGAAGGATACTAACTCATTCACGTTTTTCAAAGAGCTGTTTTTTCAAACAAACAGTTTGTGTTTCTCACACCTCCCACTGAAACAAAAAATAAGAACAGCTTACAATATCAATAAATAATATTTAGTCACTGTAGGTACATTGGAAACTTCAAAAAAGCATGAGAAAATATGTGGCATAATCACAGCTGGAAGGGATTTTAGGAGGTACAGAAGACACAGTGTGCTACCTATCACCAGCCAACATCCAGCTACATTTTCAGAAATCAGCAAGAGTTTGCACCTAAGTATATACAAATAATATACTAGAATAGCCAAAAGACCTCTTTCCTTTGATAATCCATTTGTAGATTAAATGGAAAATTATCTGTGCATCATTTTTTGACACCATTGATTAGAACAAAAGGTGAATAAACATGAGAATTCCTCTTTTGAGCTTTTAGAGAGATGTAAAATTTAGCTTAGATGTAAACAGGTAGTTGCTTGTCTGTAGACATGTACAGCATCCTGACTTATGCTCTCAGTTTAAAGGAAAAATCTTACTATTATAAACTATGCTCAAATTACAAATGGAATGATTCAATTTTCAAATTAAAGTCAAAATTTGACTCCAGTTACTAAATCAATCAAGTAAAAAGTACACTGAATTAAACTCACTAAGTAGTTCAGTTGCCAAGAGGACAAAGCCTCTTAAGGTTGATATAGTCGATGTTAGTTTTTTAACACCAACAACCTGGAATCTCAAGACACAGTACTCCACTTAGTTCTAAACTCCTATTAAGGGATTTTCTTTAAAGGAAGTCAGCTAAAGCTTGTGAAAAGTTTAACATGCAAAGGAAATTAGCTTACTATCAGACTTCAAAGTGAAGCTTTTTCTGAGGTTTCTGAAACCTCAGGACCTTCTTTCCGACCCAGTCCTAAGAACACAAACCGCAAGGGGAGTCTGCAGCTTTCATTTGCTCTGTTAACTCATATTTTCTGACAAAACCAGACAGATATTCCAATTGAAGGTGTACACCTTAATATTTATGCCTTAAATTACACATGCCAAACTAGAAACTCAGCTTTAAGTTTTGAGGACTCAAAATATAGAATATTTTTAAGGTCTAAACTCTTTAGCTTGAGTGAGGTTTGGACCCATATGTCAGAGTACTGCAGTCAAAATGACTAGGTAGCAACATGGCTGCCAACTTCCAGAATGGCAATCAGTTTGACTGGCCTCCAGTTGCAAAGTCTGCTCTAGATCACACCCAGTCTATGTGTCAAAAGGTGAAGATCTAATGTCACTTAAAGAAAATCTCACAAAGTTACCCATAAATTTCACTGGAGTCTTTCATCTTGTATGAAGAAACTGAAGATCCTCAGTGGTCATACACTTTTCTCCCTGTGGCCAGTTTTTTAGTAAATTTTCACATTTCTTCCCCTAAATTTTCTTCCTTGGCTTAGTGTTTTGAGTTGGGTTGGGTTGGGTTGAGTTGTTTTTTTTCGTATGAGTGGTAAGTTACATTTTCCTCTTCATTTTTCTTAAATTTTTATAAACACGTGTCATATATCTGAGAACTTCTTTTTGTTTCTAGTATATTATATAAATTTTCACTGCAATGGAGAAAACATACACACACATACTTTGTGTGCCATCTGTGTGCAGAACTGTATGTGGAATCACAATAGATTTTCCAAAATAACTACTCTCTACAATGATCAATGCACTTCAACATAATCAAGAAGTTCTCAGAAAAATGTTTTGGATTTTCTACAGAAACCAGCAAGTTATTGATATATAAGAGTATCTGATAAAGGATACACAATAATAAATATGCATAGATGCATAAATGATAGTGCAGAGAGTCACCATGTGGGCTTCAGGGGACATTGTCTTATACCTCTTCTCTTAGATGTAATCACCTCCCAATCCTTAGCACTCCTCCCTTGTAGGCCTCATGGCAATTCTGATGAATGTCCTATCCTGAAGGAAATTTTCCATTTGATGTAGGTGGCTGAATCAGTCATAACTACATTTTGGAAACTTTAAAAGAGTAAAAGAATGGACCAAATGCATTCAAGTAACAATGACATGACTACTTACGATGTGTGTGGCTTAGTTTTCTAGGCTAATAATTAAGCCTGGTTTTTTTTAATAGCAGTCCAAAGGAAAGCAGAACTTACACAGCTCCTTCTCTCTGATATATATATACCACAGACACTAATTTTGTGTCAAGATCTTCTTTCTTCTTTATTTCTCTTGACTCTGTTTTTGCAGGAAATACATGTTATGATAGTTATTAGGTGCAAAACAATAAGAGACATTGCAACCTGCTAAAAGCCTATCTTTCACATACCATGAATTTGTAGTATCATTCTACTGCTGTAATCAAACATCACTATATTTATGTGCCTGATTCTGTTGTGCTCAATTGAGTCAATAATGGATTCTTGTATAAAAGGAATCTGCTGCCTCAGTTGCTCCTAAGAGATCACTAGCATTTGGAACAGAAAATTCTTGATGACATTATTGATCTTTCTTCCTAGGTTTTCCACAGGACACATCATTAAAAGCTTGACTATAATTTCATTGAAGTTAATGGAAGACACTTCCGAATTGAAAGGCAGCAGGCTGGATCATAAGAGAGATTTCCTTTATGGCTCTAAGATGTGTTTCTTTCTATAACTAGGAAAAAATCATACTGTAAAATGTAAACATCGACAGTGCTTTCATAAAAGATCTACTGTAACAGTTACAAACTTCTGACCAGTTTGCAAACCACCATTCTGTTGGTGGCTAGTAGGCAGTCATCAGCTTGTGGAAAACACCCCTGCCTTCTTTAACACTAACCTTATATCATTTCTGTGTTTATGTTGTGCTGCTTCTTACTGAATAAAAAGATACAAACTCCTCATCATCTACAGTTGTCAAATCATGCACCACATATGTTAATACTACATATGTGTCAAATCACATATGCTGAAACTACCATCAGCTTATGCCTCAGTTCCTGTTCTCTGGTTTTGATACGTGAAATTTAACCCTACTTAGGTTCATTTGCATTACTCCAGCTGAAAGGAAAACCCAGTAAATATCTGCAGGTTTCCTTGTTCTTTAAGCTCTCTTTCACTATGTTGCATACTATATGTTTACATATATATAGTCACACATACACACAGTCATCTGTATGTACATAAAATAAACAAATAATAAGCATGAAAATCCTTTGAGTGTTGCTATGCTACATTGCTGTATTCCTAACTACATCTATCTCACTAATACAAATACTGTCCTATACTTGGCAGTATGATGTTATTACAAATCACAACATAATAAAATAAATACATTAATTAAATTATTTAATTATAAATAAATAAATAAATAGGAGCTACAACCTAAAGCATCACTTTTATAAAAACAGAACTGTGAAATGGGAAGTTATTAAAACAAGAGTATCCCCAAAGGGGTGGTCTTTTAAGAAAGAAGTTAGGGCAGTTTGACTGAGTGTAACTGTGGCAGGTACAGTGCTCCATAATTGCTACCTAACCTTCCGATTCAGATAGATGTTTCACTTCATAACTGTTGGACAATAGCAGAGATGGGTAAACATGTTGGCTTTTTTTTCTCATCTAGTGACTGAATTGAAAAGTTCTGTAATCACTAGGTTACAGATCCTCAGTTACTGCAAACTGCAAAGCTACGTTGACAAAGAATTATACCATATTATTAGCAAAGGATCTAGGTCATATCGACTCACAAAATGAATAACACTTGCAAATTTATACCATGTAGCTTTATATAAGCATGATTTTACACAAAAGCAGATTCTTATGAAGGCTTTTGTCACACAAAGATTATGAGAAAAGCAGTCCCTCTGGCAGCACAGTGGAGCCACATATATTTTGATGAGTTTCTAACTAGCCTGTAAACAAAACAGATATGTAGAGTTAAGAAGTTGCGTTGTTACTAGTTGAATAAATCTTTAATCTTGACATCTACATAATTTGGCTTTTTGTAAAAACAAAACAAAATGCTTGTATTTCAGCTCATAGTAAAAAATGGTAATACAAATCGTTATTAATATTTTTTACCTCTACCCTGATATTTTTGTGTTGTAAACATAATGCTAGAATAAAAATTCAATTAAAGAACATCTAACTCTTCTCTGTGACTTTGAAATGTACCAACAAACCTACTGGAGCTGAAATGTTTTCACCCTGTATGGGAGACATTCTTTCTGCTGTGTGGAGCCGCTTAAATACTGGTGGCTAAGACAGTAGAGCACACAATGTGTTTGGCATGAATAAAACTGTTACAGGTTGAACAACCTCTGGAAAGAACCATGCATATCCATGCTTAGATTTCTCTGTCAAGAATTAACCTTCTGACAGTATTTTTAATGAATTAGAGAAAATAATGGTTTTCATATAGGATAGTTAATAATAAGGCAGTAATTCAATCATTAAAATAGCAAGTCTTTTATCTCAAAATAAATATGGTGAAATCCATACGTTTGTGATTTTCTGCATTTTTTAGGCAAATATCATCCTCTGTTTCATTTTAATGAATTTTGTTTTTATGAAACACACAGTTTTACCTTCCTGCACTTTTTATTGTTGCAATGAAACACCTGTACTTTGGGGCATTTGTGTTAGTGATTTTTTTGGTTCCTAGTATTAATTGTTCTAGACTACTAACCTTCTTGGTGCCACTACATCAATAATCTGACAAAATCTATAAGATAAACACTGTAACAGCAACACATCATTAGGTACAGAAAAAAAGCAAGAATATAATATAATAATAATAATAATAATAATAATAATAATGGTAGCAAGTAGGCAGTTGGAAAATTAAATCTATTACTTATTTTCATGTTTAATGATAATAAATAAAATGACAAACTAAAATTAGATCATTCATTTCTGGGGAGGCTGAATCTAGTCTATGTTTGGCCCAACATGTACAAGTGTAGACTAAAGATCATCCCCTCCTAAAGGTCACTTCAGAACTTCCACAGTTTTAACAGGGGCTTAGTCCTTCAGAAGAATTTGCAGAGGATGAGTGACCCACAGATATGTCTGTGATGTATTCTCAGAAATGACATTGCAAACTTATTTTCACTACTCTGCAAAGAGACTGTCAAGTACCATCATGATTTCAAGACAGATAGGAGGCAGACACTCACCACAACATTTCTCGAAGTAAAACTGAGTATCAGACACCCCAAATTAATTTTTTCTACAGATTTGTAATTTTCCAGCATGTCTGCTCTCAGTCATAAGCCAAGCATTTGTTTAAATGGTTGTCAGTTTATATGCTGGTACAACATACAGTTTAGTACACAGAAAGGCTTCTTGTTCATCATTACTCATTGTCTCACTGAAGAGAACCTTTTCTCTTCTACAGACAGTTACTGAGAATGGAGTCACAAACAAAAGATGGCAGCTAACCTGATAATTCACATACCCATTTCCAGTTACAAAAGACAATCAAGAAGATGTCAAAGTTCTCTCTAAAATAACCTAAGGGTCAGTAATCGTACTTGTAATTGTACTCGGCCCCCTGAGCTGGAAGACAGGGACGGCGAGCAGGATGAACCCCCCATAATCCAAGAGGAAGCAGTTAATGACCTGCTACGTCACCTGGATGCTCACAAGTCTATGGGGCCGGATGGGATCCACCCGAGGGTGCTGAGGGA
>NW_008825114.1:16586033-16593797 GCF_000699105.1 Pygoscelis adeliae
GACAAGAGGAAATGGCCTCAAGTTGCGCCAGGGGAGGTTTAGATTGGACGTGAGGAAAACTTTCTTCACCGAAAGGGTTGTCAAGCATTGGAAGAGGCTGCCCAGGGAAGTGGTTGAGTCACCATCCCTGGAAATATTTAAAAGACGTGTAGATGCGGTGCTCAGGGACATGGTTTAGTGGACATGGTGGTGTTTCGTCAACAGTTGGACTCGATGATCTTGGAGGTCTTTTCCAACCTTAATGATTCTATGATTCTGTGATTCTATGATTCTATAATCTCTGTGCACCTCCTACCCACTCTCCTTCTTCTCCAGGCTATAGGATATTAGTAAGATAGCTACTGTCCCAGGAATTTTACATCAACTAAAAGACTACAAAATACTAATAAAGGAAAAAAAAAAAAAAAAAAAAAAGAAAATAAAAAGATGGTTTTAATACACAAGCTGAAGACACAAGCTGAAGTAGAAAACCCTCTATGATTCTTTTACTGTGTCCTCCATGAACTGTGTCCATGACCAGGGGTCATGGACATGGACCAGGGTCCTGTCCAGACCAGGGGTGTATTAAGTTAAGGAATTTCAAGAAGCCTGTTGTAGCAGAAGCAATGATAAAATGCAAGAGCGTTTGGATGCAGCAAAGATTGATTTCATTCAAGGTTCATAACTCAGATTTCATAAGTTTCATAACTCTGCTACGAAAAGGGATTAAGGGTGAGAAAGAGCTAAGGGATGATGTACAGATCCTCCCATTATGCCTGCATAACTCTGCAGAGTCTGTGACAGCTGCTGAATTAGGGGTATGTGCAGAAGCATGTTTAGCAACCAGTGCACAGCAACTGACTCCAAAATTCTATGTCTCAGAAAACATGAGTATTGTAACATGGCAGGACTAACAAGACGGGACCACAAGAAAAACATAACTTTGTCCATCAGGCAACTCACTTGAAAGCAATTAGTAAAGTCAAAAATAAATTACAACATACACTTTCAATCAGAGGAATCTTCTACCAAATCCCTTGTGCTTAAGTGAGGACTCATCCTACAGGCTCATAAGTCCCAAAAAAGTTTAACAGCCAAAGTTCAGTAGAAATATATAGGCAAAATATCTATTGAAGCTATCAGAATCTGTGAGCATGAAGTTCTATGCCACAGTTACCAACTAGCATATCAATCAAAACCTATTTTGACAATTTACTTAGAATAGTAAACATTAAATTTTATTCCTGAAAACCTCCTATAAAAAATGGGGGAGAGAGGGACAGAACAGGCGCATGGACAATAAAATAACAGTGAAAGGCAGCTGGCAGCAATCCCACCAATAAATGGGAGCATGCAAAGCCAGTTATTTTTAAATGCATGTGTAAAAATTAAAATTTCCTCAGAAAGGAAACTTTTTTTTCAGTCTATTGCAGTGTCTTAGTGCAAAGGAAACCACAAAGAAATTAGTTACAAACACACTTCACACGCAGCCCTATGGAGGGGAGACTTCCAATGCAGTCTTCTTTAGCAATGGTACTATCTAACCATTGTAACATCTCACACATAAGCTTTACAGCTTCATACAGCTGCTCACTTGTGAGATATCTAGATCTGGAGATATCTAGATTTGGAGATAACTTATAAAGTTTCAGGTATATTCATTCTGACCTGGCTCACATGTTGAAAAAAGAACTGCTGTCAATCCTATGATCTTTGCCAAAACGGTTTATTGCTTTATTCAAAAGCCTCCTTTTTCTCCTCACTTTCTCTGTCTAAAGAAAGAATTATTTCATACTCTGTGGTGGCTATCATGACTCTATATCTTCAGGCCTAACCTAGAAAATTAATATTAATATAACAATAAAGACCCATAAAAGAGAAGCAGCCAGTTTCCCAAAACAGAAGCTGTATTTGGAGCAAAAGTTCTGTTTATTATTTATTAATCAGGCAGGTCGGTCCATGAAAAATATTGTCTGGCAGAAAGACCAGCTTTATGGTTCCATTGTTTCAACACTATAGAATAACATGGACTAAAGGGCCTAAAATCTGACTATTCGTACATACATTCCTCCTCAGGCATAAAGGAAAGATTAACAAAAGACATCATGTGGTAGGATAATTGGAAACATTTCTGAATTGACGATGGTGTAAATTTTAAATCTCATATGAATTAAAAATTCTTTGACTTAATAGGTCTGCAGACTTAATAGTATTGGCAGACCTGCAGAAGAGCTGGTGAAGCAACCTGGAACTTTTCAGAAAGTGAACATCAGAGCTACAAAACAAAAAGAGAGTTCATATTTCATTGGTTACTACTATGTGGCAAAACAGATAGATTTATGTCAGATTCCACGTAGAAAAAGACTTTTCATATCAGAAAAAAGGTATCTCAAGACAGCCACATAATTCATCATGCAAACAATAAACTGCATCTGTAATCTTTATATTTCTGTCATTTTTTTATGAGGTGACCTAAGAATTTTTCTATTTTCAAAATTTATAAAAAACCTTTCAGCTTTGAAGCATTGCTCTTCTTCCCAAAAGCATGATTAAAAGGTACTATTTCTATGTAGACCTATTCAGATTCAGCATGATAAATATTTAACTTGCCTTTGTAGTTTTGCCATGTTTGCACAAAGACAGAGTTTATGCTTCTTCATCCAAAATGAATATACTTATATTTATATGAAAGAGTATTAAATTTTCTGTGCTTCACCACTTAGTAATATTAAAAACCCCAGTAATTTCTGGAAGGGTCTTCAGACATATTGCAAACTTAAAACTTTTTTAATCTCTAATGTCTTCTTTTTTTTTTAATTTTTCATTTCACTTCAGTGTCAGTACTTTCAAAAGGCTAAAAGCAATGACTATCAGACAATGCTTCTGATACAGTGTCTCTACCCTCTAACCACCTTTCAGTATGCATACCTACTTGACAGCCAACCTACTGTTAATGTTGCAATATGTACCAGTGGCATGATTAACAAAACCTACAAAGCTTGCCAAGTTGAAAATAATACTGCCTATTTGAATGGAAATTCTTAATATAGGATATCATTCCATCTTCTGTAAACTGTTTATTGCTGCATACAATATATTAGGAAAAACTACAAATTACCAGATTTTACAAACAAATACACTGAGACCTACCTCCAAAATTTAATATTTTTGCATTAGAAGGCATACCAAGAAGTTGAAATTATGTTTCAAAACTAAGCTATATGTATGAACAGCCCTCCTGTGATACATTTTTTTAAATTATGAATTCAATTAATATGATGACTGAAAAGTGAAAATCCTATCACAAAATTCAAATTTCAAAACAAACAGGAGGCTGTAAAGGTTATTGGTTTATGCTTCCTTTCTTTCTTAAACTACTGAAAATAGTGACCTTACCAGAATATTTTATTTCAGCTACCTCTAGTATTTTCAATGGAATTCTTTACTCTTAGACAATGATGATCCCATCAAAAGATCAAAGAGTTTTTAATAAATAAATAAAGTATTAACTATTAAACATCAATAAATAAGTTTTCAATAAGAGCCATGATCAGAATTGTCAGCTATTGATACCAAAAAGGCAAATTGTAATTAACTACCTTGGTAGTGATAATGGTGCCCATAGCAGTGGTAATTTTTACACTATACAAGCAAAGTTTGCTTATTAATTGTCAAATAGACCTACCCAACAGAGACAAGAGAAAAAACTAAATGGACAATAAATAGACAGATAAACATAACACTTTCTAGTAATGAAAGTATGTCAGATGTTCAAGAAAGCATTCTAGGCGTGATAGAACATCAGATGCACATTTTAAATATCAGAATTCTCATTATTCTCCCACTGCTTTACTATTCATTGTTGTTATCCCACTTGCCATTGTCTCAATCATAAGTCTTTTCCCTGCTGAGGTTTGTAACTTGCAAACACAGCTGCACTGTTTGTCTGTTAATAATGCATACACATGTACAGATTTATCAGGAATACACATTTCATAACTTCTGAGATTATGTCAATGAACTGGTTCCCCACTGACTGTTCAAATCCCTTCTAACATCAGCTGTCTGGACTTTTGTTAGATCTATTAGATTTGTTAGATCCTACCTAAAGGATTTATTTTTCAGGAATTTTGTGCCTTATATTTTGCAGCAGTACAACAACAAAACAAAGAGCCCTATTTCATGAAAGCTAGATGAGGTCCATTATATACCTTCTGGCACAGACAATAAAAAAATGACATTTGTACACCTTGGTTATTGAATGTTTAGGAACATACAGGTGTATTCTGAAAGATTTGGCAAAAAGCCTCCTATGTTTTGAAGTGTGGTTGTTACTGCATTTTATGCTCCGCAGTTTCTTTTGGCTGGACCTGGATTTGAATGGCCTGATCTTAATTTTCTGCATGCACCAACCAAAGAATGTACTGCATTAAGGTTTTTAAATCTTCACTGGTTCCATGTTCCAATTTTCTAAACTTCAGGGAAAAAAATATTTCACTGAAGGCAAAGTAATGTCTTCAGTCATAATGACACTTTTCTACATATTGCCAGGAAAGCCTAGACATTGCTGGAAATCGTGTAGTTCTTCATCAAATAATTTGAGAAGTTCTATTTCCTCACAGGGGTCTTAGGGTTAGCTTGAAGAAGCAGGGCTCACAAATAGTGTCAAGAATGCTGTTATGTAACTTATTTTTATAATTTTTTTTCTTTTCTGTTCATCAGCAGTGATTTTGATAGAGCTTGGCTTGTTGGTTATGCAATATAAACATTTTCTCCACTGGTAGATTTTATGACCTCTAGCTATGTTCATGAAATGAATGTGTGTATTGGATCATCTGTCACATCCCTCAGCTCCTGATAAATATTCAACACCAACTTGAGGGCATTCTGCCCCTTTATGCAGTGCTAATATTCCTCAAGTTCTACAATGTCCTGTTAATATCAGTGCAATGTCTGACCATTTGGTCGTTGGACCAGACTCTCTCCATCAGTGATTATAACAGATGACCTGGGGATGTCTTCTGAAGGATGCACATTCTGACAATCACTCTACTGAAATTTACCTTATTTGTTTTTGTTTTTTTGTAGGGGTCTGTCCAGTGTTGACAAGTCACCTTGAAATACAGGCTAGCATATATGCTAACATTTCTCCAATAGACTACTCTCCATTTTAAGGAACAGCTTTCTAAACAGGTTCTGATGTCTTTTGCAAATATAGTCACAATAATTCCATGAGGGACAATCAAGCTAAATAATTCCTCTGGAAACATTTGTGCACTTGCTTCCCTACAATGTTTCTGAAAAAAATCTGCTGAAAAAAACAATAATGATGTAGGAATATCTAGTCATGTCTAAGTGTTTCAAGCAATGCTTCAACAGCTGTTTTGTCTTTTCAGGTCTTTTGCATCTGCACAGGATCATTTAGAATCATGTAATTGTGCTGTTCCTTAAATACCTCATAAAAAGACTACAGTGCTTAGCAGTCAAAATAAGTGACTTTAGTCCTTGGTTTGGGACTAAATATCCTGGAGTATGAGTGTCTTTATTTATTTATCTACTTTATTTTTTCCTAGGGTATTTAAAAATCGAGTCCAAACCAAGCTTTTGTTACCCTAGACTATTGACAATCAGTTAGCTAAAAAAATAAATGCATCATTTGTACTTTGTAAGTTGGTAAGTAACGTGCACAGTTCAGCTTATCATATAAAAAAAATCAAGCAAATCATAGCTCAAATTCAATTCAGATATAGAATTTTGTCCCCTTCCTTACAGACCAACCTTTAACGCCAGCACAAAATGTACCTCAACCATACCAGTGCAAGAATTCCAAGTCACCATGAGGTTTCCTTGTAGTTGTGGTATGCTTTAAATACATGTCATCTGTGAACCTTTGTGGTAATAACTGTTCCACTACATTTCACAGATGTCATAATATAAATTTCTAAAACTATTTTTCCTTCAAATGGAAAATAGATTGAAAAAAGGGGGGGGGGGGGGGGAGCCCTCCAGAGACGGTCCCCTTAACAACAGCAACAGGATTACAATGAAAATTGATATGGTACCATCCAATTTTAATTTTGTTACAGTTTTGTAAGACACTCCTTTTCCTGTGTAGAAAAGGTTTTCAATTGGGAAACTTCATAAAGCTGTGCAAATGGATCTGCCCTAATTGTCCAGTGCAGTTACTAGTTACCACTTGCTTTATGGATTAGAACTGAATTTTCCATAGTCTGTTTTTTTTCTGGCCTGCCCCCCTCACTCACTACAATTTGTAATTGGGAAAAAAATTTTTTTTTACACCTTGCCACAAAGCATACAGACAACTACAAAAATTCTTCTCTGCTCTACAGACTTACACTTTCTTTAGCAATTTCAATTCAGAAAAGGATAGGGGAAAAGGCAATATTCCAGAAAATAAATCTGTCAGTACCAAAAGAATAGAGATCTCGGGGCAGGTGTTCTGGGGTAGAAATGCGTATTTTATATCACTGCATACACTGAATTTATTTTTTTCTATAAAAAGGACTCTGTCATGCTTCTTAATCTGATAGACTCAAAGAAATTATAGGTGAAAACTGATCTTCATTGTTTTTATTGTATGGATCAGCTAGCTAAACATCCTATAAGCAGCATAAACATAAACATATATATGTTCATATCATATATAGCAAAATCCCAGAATGATGTGTACAACAAAATGCAAAAGGAGAAGAAAGAAAAGGAAATTTCAGCATACCAGTTCCATATATCCTGAACACTAAGTTTCCAAATGTTCTTTATTTTATGCTGCTGTTAAAAAGTAAAATGAAGGTCAGATTTTACATGAGAATTGCTATCCCAGAAGGTATGAGAGATCCAACCAGTCTCATAAACTGTCTGCAAGAGAAGGCAGTGCTGAATGTCTGATGGAGGTACAGTCTCATGCACAATATTAACACATATTCTACTAGCACTACATAATATCTTATTGATATTTTTTGGTTCCAATATTGTGTTCTGCATGCACCCATTACCATTTTTCCTAAATAACGCTACTGAAGGCCTACCCCTACAGATATACTTTAATTTTTTTTTTTATTTTTTTTATTTTTTAGCAAATCAGGCAACATCCTATAAAATAATAGGTAGTGGCAGAATTAAAAATCTCTGTCCATAATACTATGATTCTGATCAGTGATGAAGTTTTGCCAGTTTGTACTTAGGCCATGACCACAGGCTTCTTTCAGACCTCAGAAATCTTCCACATCTCCAGATAACAGGCTTCTCACTGGCTCAACAGCAATGCAAAGAAGGCTACTCAACAGACTGAAGTATCCTTAACATAAATCATTACAGAAAGAAATACAGTTAGAATAAAAATCACATGATTCTCAAAAACAGTCACCAAACACCTATATGTGAACAGTTCTCAATGACAACAGTTTTCTCCACTACCTTTCTTAAAGCCACTGTCCTCATTTTCAAAACCCTGTGGCTGTCTTTTGCTAAGACAAGTTCTTTTTCTCACACAAAGACTTCCTAAAACAATTCTCTTGACAGAAACAGGAAACTATATTGTAACATATGAAGTTCCAAAAGCACAAGACACAGGACACTCTGTAAGATTTTTTTCTGTAAGAAACAGGAATGACCACAAAAAAATAGTATTTTATGAATCAAGAGCAACTGTTTCAAGTATAGACTTTTGTTGAAAAAACCTGTATTAAACACGCAAATAAAAAATAAACTGTAAAGCATATTGACGATATGCATGAAATTTAACAAGAACAAATGGTGAGTTCAGCA
>NW_008825114.1:16594205-16601455 GCF_000699105.1 Pygoscelis adeliae
GGAGAAGTGGAGAGGGAGGTGCTGATCTCTTCTCCCTGGGATCCAGTGACAGGGTGCGTGGGAATGGTTCAAAGCTGTGTCAGGCGAGGTTCAGACTTGACATTAGCAAAAATTTCTTTACCAAGAGGGTGGTCAAACACTGGAACAGGCTTCCTAGAGAGGTGGTCAATGCCCCATGCCTGTCAGTGCCTTAAAGAGGCATTTGGACAATGCCCTTCATAATGGGCTTTAACTTTTGGTCAGGCAGTTGGACTAGACGATCATTGTAGGACACTTTCAACTGAACTATTCTATTCTATTCTATTCTATTCTATTCTATTCTATTCTATTCATCAAATAACAATATGTATTAAGATAGTTTTACATGTTAATTTTATACATTTCAAGGTGATAAATTAACATAATTGTTTAATTTGAGGTCTCTTTCCTTTCAAATGGCTTTATTTTTGAATTCCAAAATGTGACCTCTGTGGAGGTTACTGGAGAAAAAATATTGCACAGAACAAATTGAAGGCCTTTTCTGTCACTATTCATGTTAGTGTTTGTATGCTTTTTGAAAACTGAAAAAGGAACAAAAGAAGGAATATATCATATTATTATCAATTCAGATCCACTAGAGCTATGTTAGAATTTTTGTTTTCAAATGAGTTACTTCAATAAATTTAATACAAAACTGAAGTCAGGTAACTCCCTTTTCTATTTTCATGGTGAAAACACTGGCATGATCATCAGTTATTTAATGGAAGAACTTATAGCTATCCTGCAAATTTTATGTGGCCATGTTAAAAAAAAAAAATTGGGGAAATTTTATGCATTTGTGTGAATTGTATTTTGAATTTAATTTCTGCGTTCTTATAATTTTAAATTTATTGCAATTATAACCTTTGCAATGGATTTGTAATGAATGTTTTGAGTTTACTGTATTTTTTAAAGTCCTGAACAGACTCTCTTCAGTAATTTTTTTTCATCACATTTTCAAGAAAGACTTTTCAAGACAATTCAGGATAAACTTTCTATTCTGGTTGGTTTGGGTTTTGTGTTGTTTCTTTATAATCTATTCTTTTTTGCATCTTCTTTTTCTCAAAGTAGACTTAATTCCACATATATTCACAGAAGTAACTGTAGTATTATGCTAAAAATATTGGGTAATGGTAGCCCTCAAGAAATTCAGTAACTGCTCAGACAGTATCCAGGTACTTTTTAAAAAGCTAAATAAAATACAAACTATGACAACTGCCATTCAGTAGCATTAGCTATATGCAAAGCAATAACTGCACCTTTCTTGAGGTTTCAAAATCAAGTTTTATTAACTCAGCATTTAACAGTTTTCAGTTTTATCTTGTTGTGTACACAGAGATTCTTTTAAGACTTTGTAAATTAAATTTCATACTAACTGTACTATAAGATTTCTAGTCCTACATTTTCATGCTTGCTTTTAGGTTTAGTTTATTATTCAGAATTGCTGGATACTCAACCAAATGAACAATACCAGTTGCTACCTGGCTTTCACAATGGCATACTATAAACAGTACCAAAGGAAGAATGGAAAAGGATTTAGGTGTCTTTAGTATGCTCCTTTGACAAATCTCTTTAGCTTTGTAAGTAGTGTGCCTCAGTGTGGGGCAGAAGATTCAAAGGTCAAATCACAAGCTTAAATAAGCATAAAATTACCTGGACAGAGAACGTTTGGGCTTTCCTATCACTTTATCCATGAGAATGCCATGCTGTGAGGAAATCTGTTGCAGTGTGGAAGTTTTCAGATACCACAGAGACTCTCATACTCTAATGTCAGAGGACACGAAATAAAGAGGAAGGATAATCCTTTCGAATTTCTTGCATCACTAATCTCAGGTGCTATTGCTTTGAGACAATAGAAGAAATGCAAACATGCAGGAGCACTGGCTTTTCTGTGTGGTCCTGGGCCTCTGGTTTCATTATTGACAGCAACAGAGTTGTTCACACAGTCATCCACCTCAATGAATCAGAGTTACTCAAATCAGGTTTAGGTAGTGTGAAAATTATTTGGTCTCCATACGATCTCCTGACATCCAAAATTACAGTTTATTTCTGTTCATTGATTTATTTCAGAAAGGTAGCCAGCATTCTTTTAGGGATTTGTATAATAACATGAGTAAATCTCCAGTACAGGAAAAAAATAAGTATTTTAGAACTACTTATAAATGAAAACCATCTTCCAATGTTTAAAGCAGTAAGTATTCTGACTAAACAGACAGGTAATAGGGAAAATAAGAAAGAATACATTTATTGATTTTAATAACTAGTGTAAATTAGGGCTCCTGCAACATTTACTTATTTTTTCATACTCAACAATACAAGATTTCATAAAAATGAGAAATATTAACTCACAATACAAAAGTATCATCCACAACTGTGATGTACACATGTAGCTTTAAATAGTGTCCCTCTTTTGGACTAGGGCAATTGAACCTGATGTCTGTGAAGATCCTTGTAGCACCTCTGAGACACCAGAAGAATCAGGACCTGATCACTGCCCCCAATTAATCCAAATCATAATAAAAAAAAAATTAAAAAAAAAAAGAAAAATATGTGAATAAACCCCAGCCAAATCAATTCTTGGTTAAACCAAAAACTAGTCCTGACCTAGGGAAGGGGACAAGAAGCAACAAAATAGAAGGACCCTGTTCAGCTGCAGAATTATGTAGGACTGTGTATTGATGAAGAAGTCATCTCAAAAGCCTGAATGGCAAAATAATGCCAGAAGATGAAGATAAAAACATTAAGCTTAAAAGTCAAGAGTTCAGCAGACATTCTGGGGAAATAAATAGCACGAGGCTGAAGTCTCACTATTGAGTCCTAAGAGCTATGAGAGCATACTGTGGGAAGTAACCACATGGGCACAAAGCTCAGAGGTCATCATTACTAAGGACACTCACGCAAAACAGGCCTGAGCACTTCAAAGTAATCTGTAATGCTCTAAGGCAGACATTAAGAAATCATTGCCAGCATTAGTATTTTTAGGATTTTTAGAGGATACTGTAGGAATAGACTGGAAAGTCAGAAAGCAATCCAGCACCCTAAGTAAATTCACTGCACTGAAACAAAATGGCTCTTAAAACTATCAAATACAAAGTTGAAATTCAGGAGCTAGGACTACAAATAACATCTTTTTTTTTTTTTTAAAAAGGAAAAAAAGAAAGAAAACAAAGTAAAGGAAGGCCCATTTTTTCCAAAAAAGGGATAGATTGCATCATGACTTCCTGATCATACACTGTAGCAGTAAGTGTTAAGGTGATCCAGAGTTGTATGGACAAGAAGTGAAGCTGAAGGTTTAATTTTACAGCAATATTCAGCTTCACTGAGACTAAAACCAGAATAGCTAGTTTTAGTTGCTGCATTTAAGACTAAAAAAATGGAGAAGGTCCAGTGTTTGGAGTACATCTTATAAAAGTCAGAAAGAGTTGTTTCAATAACAAGGTGTAAAGACGAGCTAACTGGGAAACACTACTAAATACTTAAGACTTTGGGAAATTGACAGAAGAATCCATGGGTGGAAGCTGTATACGTAGGATATTGAAAACTTTTTTTTTTTTTTAAACAGGTGAGACACAGGGACAAAATTCTAATGAAAAAAATGAATTTTACAATATATTCTTCATCTCTTGCCACCCTCACTTTAAGACAGTGATTTAGGCAAACATTAAACTTTTATCAGTGGAATGCAAAATACCAGGTTCAAAATAGCAGCAGCTGAGAGAAGGTAAGAGGAAAATATAGACTGATTCACATAATAATATCACTGTTTATTATAAACATGTTTTTATTTTCAAATCAAAAATTCTCAGATAATAAACCAGAATGAATTGCTTATTTTTGTTATACCAGAAATTTGAAGGAATAGAAAAAAAGAATGAGCACAACATATTACTGAAGCCAAGAACTCCCAGACCTCAAAATGCATTTGCTAAACATCTGGTGGAAGTGTTTAATTGTATGGGAAATTTTTTTAGAATCTTTGGAAAAAACCTCTCATCTACAGTACCAAAATGCAGAATACTGTATTAAGCAATTTGATTATCTAAAATATCCCTTTTTAGAGACTATAAAAATACTAGTGTAAAATCTATTAATGATCCCAGACACAACATTATTTTAAAATTTTCTTTCATAATCTAAGAAGAGAAAATATTAAGAAAACAAGAATGGCTATGTGCTAGTGATAATATGAATTGAAATAGTGCATTAGCACTGATGTTCATACAAAAGTGCTAAGGATGCTAATAGATGACTGAAGGCTAGTGCCTAACTCTTCAGTATGCATTAGGTGTTTAGTAAGTGTTGCCACCTTTGCAGATTTTTACCTATTGTATCCAAATATTGTAACTGGGGCTTAACATGTAACATGGGCCGTTGGTTGCTTTTGAAATATATTTATATTCTTCCTTCAAACACTGAGATTCTCTTAGAGAAAACAATGTTGTCTGCTGGACAAAATGTCATGGATATAGAATGATCTTTTTCACTGAAGGAGGTGAGAGAGAGGGACAAAAAGACATAAGAAGCACTACAGAAAGGAAATACTATAGTATGATAGGGTCTAAACATATGCATATACACACACATATATCACACACACATATATGTAAAACTCTGGGGACTGGTGCTGCTAAAGAGAGAGTCTGAGCCACAAACAGAGAAGAAACCTATTACCCAAATGCATTCACATCCATGGAAGAATGCCTACTTTTACACTTCGGCCAACAACGAGTACTTTGATGCTGCAGAGAAAAGGTAGAAATCTACCAATTACTTTGAGACAAGCTCCATCTAATCCTAGAAGACCAAGATGAATGCATCAGAAAAGGGGAAAAAAACCAAGAGAACAAGAGGCAAAGAGAAAGTCTCTTCCTGTTGTGGTCCAAAATAGTGCAATTTTCCAATGTTAAATGTAATGCAAATCATTGCTATAATCACAGTAGACCTTTAAAATAACTACTTAACAATATAATTTAAACTCTATTTTTATAATGAGTGATGCAAGATATTTGATTATAGTGTTTTTCATTTGTGAACTTTATGTTAATGATTAATGGTTACAAATTTATGCAACTTATTTAAAAATGAAGATACATTATTTAGCTAAGTGACCTATTACTGAAACAAATTCCACTAAAATGAACATATACACATAGCTTTAGTATTTTATTGCTCATTCTATTTTTTTTTTTTTCCCCTCAGAACAAGGTTAAGAGAATAGCATGACCGGTTTTTAGTTGACAATAAATGACTTAACATTTTGCTAATTCATGTTCCCTTAAGCATTTTTAAAATGATGAAATATTAACTGTTAAGTTGTTTTATTGTAAAAGAACTCACACTTCTTTGGAACTTGTATGTCCTTGCCACATCGTCTATTCAGGTTTATATGCACCTTAAGCATGTGTCAGCAATATATGCAAGCCTTTGTATAATGGAGATCTAAATAATAGCAACTTCATTTTCTTCCTTAGCCTGTCTTGTTTTTGTTTTAAACAGGAATTATGTTGCACACTTCATTGAACTGGCCACCGTGATCTAGAGTCTCTCAGAGCAGCGGTTGCCCCAACTTTCCATAAATTCATTAAATAGCTCAGTAAAACTGCTGTGGTTTAACCCAGCAGGCAGCTAAACACCACACAGCCACTCGCTCACTCCCCCCCCACCAGTGGGATGGGGGAGAGAATCAGAAAAAAAAAGTAAAATTCATGGGTTGAGATAAAGACAGTTTAATAGGACAGTAAAGGAAGGGAAAATAATAATAATAATAATAATAATAATAATAATAATGACAAAAGAATATGCAAAATAAATGATGCACAATGCAATTGCTCACCACCCACCGACCAATACCCAGCCAGTTCCCAAGCAGCGGTCATCTGTCCTGCAGCCAACTCCCCCCAGTTTCTATACTGAGCATGACGTCACATGGTATGGAATATCCCTTTGGCCAGTTGGGGTCAGCTGTCCTGGCTGTGCCCCCCTCCCAGCTTCTTGTGCACCTCCAGCCTTCTCAGTCGGTAGAGCATGGGAAGTTGGAAAGTCCTTGACTAGTGTAAGCACTGCTTAGCAACAACTAAAACATCGGTGTGTTATCAACATTATTCTCATTCTAAATCCAAAACACAGCATTGTACCAGCTACTAGGAAGGAAATTAACTCTATCCCAGCTGAAACCAGGACAAAACCAAACTTTTAAGAGAGTGTAACTGCTGCTGTTCATATTTTTGGGGTTTTTTTTTTTTGTTTGTTTTTTTTTTGTTTTGTTTTGGTTTTGTTTTTGGCTTTGGCTTTTTTAATATAAGGAATAAATGTAAAAAATAAATAAAATTCATTATGTAAGAAATAAACAAGAGCTCATCCACTAATAGTACTTAACCATTCTACAAGAAAAAGGAAAAAACTGATGTTTTTATCATTGGTCTTGAGGAACAGAGTTGAAATAGACACTGATGACTGCTTTTTCTTCCAGCACAGAGCCAAAAATTGAAGGAATTTTTTTCATAGATTTTCAAAATAATTTAAAAATAATTGACTAATTGATTTCTTAATTAATGTTTCTGTTGGTATGCCTAAACTACTCTATCAGATGACTTGCAGATATTTCAAGAGGTCAATGATTTCATCTTATGACACAGTGAGATATGAGTTTAATAGATCGCAGTTAGTAATCACCTTGTGATGTTGCATAAACATTTTGTCAAAAAAAAAATCTTGTATGATTTAACAATAAAAGAGGAAGGTTTCTGGATTGACTAACCAGAACAGAAAGTCATAGTTTTCTTAACTGCAAAGTAACTGATTTGTAAAATCTTACTTTTGTATTTAGTGTTATGAGAAACTACATTCACTCAAACATGTATACAATCTTTGGATCTAGCATTTTCAGTTAAAGATTAGAAATGTTCTACAACATAGTGTTTATCTGTCTTATTTTTACTATCTGGAAATTCAAGGAGTAGTGCACGTAACCAAACCCAGTTATGAATGGGCTGTACAAGAGAATACAATTCTATGGGTCAGTCATGGATTTCTAAGTATCCAATCACGTGTACAACTGTATGTCTACTGCCGTAAGAAAAAGGAGTGCATAATCATTAATTAAAGAATAAACATAGCTTGTATCAGCTATAAAATTAAGATACAGATACTTTAAATAAAATTTACCTAAACCATCAAAAATATATTTTTTTTAATTCTTTTTGACTGGAACAAAAATAAGTTTTATTTCAATC
>NW_008825114.1:16601479-16628039 GCF_000699105.1 Pygoscelis adeliae
TATTGCACATTTTTGTACAGAAAGTGAGTGAGAGGGAGGAAGTAAAGGAAAAGGGGAGATATACTATACCTGATAAATGTAGTTTAATATAGAGAAAACAGGTATAGAGATCATGACCTCCTTCTGAGTCAGTGAGTTTCACAACAGGCAAGAATAAAGACTGAATCCTTCTCAGGAGGGCTAAAATTAAAGCTAAGTGGTAGCTGGCAAAACCAGCACATGAATATTCACTTGAGTTTGAATGAATCAGGTAGGTTGTTCTCAAAGTGGTTTCATCATTACAGAGAAGCTGAGAAAGTTTTAACATTGAAACAAATCAGTACGGGAAGAAGACAATTTGGTTAGTTTAACCTAGTGTTTTGCATTAGGTCTTCAGGAATTACAGTGGAAAAACAAGCAGAGATCTGTCTGTTTTCTTAGTTTCTTGCCCTTCTATGTTTCTTTAACAAAATAAAGGAAAAATAAATGGGATAGATAGGATGTGTCAGGATGTACAACCCTCTTTTTGCCTATTGAGGTGTCCAGACCTGGAAGAATGACAGCCAGGTATCCTGTTTCCTGTCAGACCTAGAAAGCTGCTGTAGCTGTAGCCAAATTAAAACACCCCTCTTAAAATACAATCTTTATCACTGTCTAGAAATGTGTCACAGATAATCAGGGACATTTTACTTTCAAAGTCATGCAGAATTTTGCCCAATTGTCCCATTAAAACAAATACTTACACATCACAGCTACTTCTTTCTTATACGTGCCATATATATAAACCCTTGAAAGCCATGGCAAGATGCTTCACCTGTTTTTTAAACTTATTAGTTATATGGTAGTTTTAAAGTAGGTGAAGCATTTTGCCATGGCTTTCAATGCTTTTGTGTTCTCAGTGTAAAATATGTTTCTTCTAAATCCTCTTTTAAAGTTAAATGTTTATTGACAGTATTATGCAGTATCAAATAACTATTTTATAGTAATTTTCATAAGAAGTTTTTCTTGTTTAATTACATTTCACTAATCTGTTTTTTCCAATTAGTTGTAAGCTAACTCAACTGATATTTGAAACTTTAATTACTAATGAATAATTTATGCATTTAAAATAATTATTATGAATATAATTTAGAGAACAAACCTTTATCTTCATTAATGTCTTACAGAGAATCTTTTCCAGAAACTTTTTACAAAATAGAATCAAATTATTAGCCTAAAGATGCATCTATAAAGGCAGAATTTTTCTAGAAAGATTCTTACAGAGAATCTTTCCCAGAAACTTTTTACAAAATAGAATCAAATTATTAGCCTAAAGATGCATCTATAAAGGCAGAATTTTTCTAGAAAGATTTAACCAAAGATGATCAAATATTGCATCATTTGTTCTTAATAACTATCACGTAGTTTGAAGCCTGTCCAGTGCTGACATTCCTCCCTGAAAGTTCACTTAATTCTCAGAGAAGTGACAACAGTAATCTTACACATTTATTTTTACTACTATGCAATTAACTTTATACACTGGCAAAATGCAGAGCAGGTACTGTTAATAAGCTCTAGAGTGTGAGTCTGTAATAACACCTCACACTTAGGAGAACTTTTCTTCTTGTGAAAGACCCCAATCACTTCTATGTTCTCTGCTGAGACCATAAAAAACCTTCTTGAAAGATGAGTCAATGTGTATGGGATAAGTCTGCAGAAGAGATCAACTCATCAGTACTGTTGACATATTTTGGAAAGATAATAAAACCTATTATTATAGCATGTCTGACAGACATGACCGAGATTGAAATTGGGTATAGAAGGCCAAAATGATCTATTCACAACAGCAAACAGCTCCACAGCACAGCTGAAGAACAACTATAAGGACTTTGGGCTGATCCTTGTGTTGCTTAGGCTAAAGTGCAGCAGGTACAAAAATATTTTAATGTAATAATACTTCTGAAAACAAAGTTGTTATACTGATGTAAAGTTTCTACAACTACCCATAAATGTAAAAGATGAAAGGTGGAAAAACATTGAAAGAACACCATATCATTATCTCCTGCTTAATCAATGTCGACAAGTAATTTCTGAAAAAAAGATGTTTTCTGGAATGTGTCAAGTATCTCCTTGCTTAATTCTTCTAACCATGGCAAAAAGCAGTAATTTGTGAAAAGTCTGGTTTCTAAAACTCCTCAGAATGACAGAGAAATGACTGAGGCAAATAACAAGAAATTTTATGCAAATTAGGCACAAAATTATTTTGAGGATTTGGGGATACATCCTGTACAAAAGAGAAAAGAAGAATGCAGTTACAGCATTTCCCTTGAAATAAACCTGATATTAAGAATTCTTCTAATTTCATTGAAAATCCTCTAACTGGCCAAAATTCAAAATATACACATCCTGCTTTCTTGTGACCTGAAATGCAGAGTATTTTGGGTTTATGTCATCTTTGTTAGAAAAATCTGTAGGACAGTCTTCATGAGATATAATTTTGATAGTAGTGTCATCACAAAATGTGACACTGGAATGGTAGTCTGGAACACTTAATTTAATATTGCAAAAGTAGTATTGATCAAAACACTAAAAGAAACATCCCTCTAACTCTAAAATTCTAGACTTGTTCAACTCATCTCCATCAAAGCAAAGCATAATTCATTAAGGTATGATAAGGTACTAATAAAGTGATAAAATATAGTAAAGTTATAAAAAATTGCTATGGTACCGCCCTGAATCAGCAACTTTAAAAACATGCATTTAATATATATCATGAATACACCAAATTTCATGGCAAATAGGAGTTTATGTCTAAATGTTAATAAATCAGTGTCCTATGTGGATTCAGATCTTAAAATAAGAAAATTATTTTGAGAAATAATGAAATGTATTCAATCTCTGCAGGATTCTGCAGGACCACCGAGAAGCATACTCACTGAAGAGCAATAGCAAAGACTTAAGATGCATAAATTATAAATTAGCAAGGGAGAGGATATTACAGCTGCAAAAGGCAACTGTAAAACATATTTGATCAGAAAGAAAAGGCCAAAATTACTGGCTGCCAGGCCCTTTTTCCCTCCCTCCACACTTGCAGTTTACAAGATTACTTGGAAGTGTTTTAGAAGACATACTGCATCCTGCTTCTTACAGACTTATACAGTTTGCAAACGAGTCTTTTAGTTCCAATTTATCTAAGAACTCAAGACTGAATCTGAGTTGCTCTTTGACCAAACTTATTCATGTCACTAGCATTTTCTGCAAGATCAAAGAAAAAATACGGACCACTGCTCATGTAATACCCTGTTTGCAGTGCATTCTTCAGTGTTCACCTTCCAAAAATGGGATGCAAAAAAAGGACCAGGGATCTGATGCACATAACATTATTTAAGGGGGAAATAATGCATAACTAGCACTTTGAAGGTACCTTGAGTTTTACATTCAGCAGCCTCCGGGCTTTATTTACAATACAAAAAATACCTTATGAAAACTTATTCTCTTTGATCAGCATGTTATCCATTCCCTTGCTCCCAAGGTTGTTCTGTGCCAAGTAAGATCTGCTTCTCATCTTCCAGTTGAAGATTTATCTAATTGCCTCCTTGTCCCCATCCCAGTTTCCTGCTACACTTCATTCATAGCTGTACAAATACCTTCCCCTGCCTCACTAGTCCTTATCACTTTCTCCTATCCTTTCTTTCATACTGAGCTCTGTCCCCCTACATGGGGACAAAATTATAGATGGTTGCTTCATACCTAGAAAAGCATAATTCCATAATTTTGTCAATTCAGTATGAAGACATTTGGGTTTTGTAGTGTTTATGCATACATTTCTCAGGTGTCTTAATTTAGATTGTAAATCTTTTGTAGAAAAGTCTGGCATTGGTTTGTAAACTGCTGTCTGTTCCTGCTGTGCTGCACAAATGAAGAGTCTTGCAAAAGCTGTATGTTACAGAGAACTCTGCAGATAAAATTTGATATGTTGATTATTTTGTGACTTCATATTTTCATCAGGCAGGATTCTTTCCTTTTTTTCCCCTTGTCTCCCTTTCTCAGAAGTTTTCAGTGTTTTGCTGCTATAGAAGGATCTGTGAGACAAATGGCATAATAGTTATATTCAGCATGTTCAATAACAAAGATTTTTCACAACTGCATCTCTTCAAAACATGTAGCAACTGAGGAAAAGGTTTCAGAAATTGCCTCCCTAGTAGCTTTCAAGAATAAGATTAAGCCATCAGTTATTCCAAAATAGTATTAGAAATAGGTTATCTTTGCTTTGGTGTTATTTTATTTTAAAGGTAGTCATTTCCTGTAATATATTTGATGTAAGATGTTTGATTTAAAATAATTGATTTTCTGACACTTTTTCAAATGAGTAAGTCAGGATAAAGCATTGTATTTCTTCGCTATAGACCTGATACTACGGTTCTTTCTGCGATGCTTTGGTAAATTCATTAAAAAAAATAAATTGAAATGCACAACGAGAGTAACTTTTTTTTTTTTCAACACTGAACTTAAAAAAGCTATTTAATTCTTGGTTTAGTATTATATCTGCATTTAAAAAAAAATTAAAGACATAGAAAGGTCTGGGTTGGAAGTGACCATCAAAGATTATCTAGTCCAGTTGCCCTGCCATGGCAGGGACATCTTCCACTATATTAGGTTGCTGAAAGCTCCATCCAACCTGACCTTGAACACATTCAATGATGGGGCATCCACAACTTTAGGCAACCTGTTCCAGTTTCTCGCCACCCACATCATAAAGAAGTCTTCCTTATGCCCAATCTAAACCTAAATCCCTTGTCCTGTCACTACAGGCCCTGGTAAAAAGTCTTTCTCCATCTTTTTTATAAGCCTCTTTGTATATTGAAAGGCTGCAATAAAGTCTCCTCGGAGCCTTCTCTTCTCCAGGCTGAACAACCCCAACTCTCAGCCTTTCCTCATAGGAGAGATGTTCCATCCCTCTGATCATTTTCGTGGCCCTCTTCTGGACCCGCTTTAACAGGTCCATGTCTTTCTTATGCTGAGGGCTCCAGAGCTGGACACAGTACTCCAGGTGGGGTCTCACCAGAGCAGAGTAGAGGGGCAGAATTACCTCCCTTGACCTGCTGGCCCCGCTTCTTTTGATGCAGCCCAGGATACAATTGGCCTTCTGGGCTGCGAGCACACATTGCCAGCTCATGCCCAGCTTTTCATCCACCAGTTCCCCCAAGCCTTTCTCTGCAGGGCTGCTCTCAATCCCTTCATCCTCAGTCTGTATTGATAAATCGATAATATAAATTTTATAATTCCCCAAATTTGCCTATCATGATACAGTTATGTTATTGGATGGAGGTGGTTGTCAAGTTTTGCTTTTTAAAACCTAGACCATCATACAAATTTGACTTTAGAAACAATCAAAAAAAGCTGTCCCCCAAAACATTTTTCACACTGAATAACTAGGGTGTGCAATGCAAACTATGTGATATAGGTATATATCACATATATATCTATATATGCTAACAATCCCTAGCAATAAATAAATAAATAAATAAATAAATAAATAAATAAATAAATCCACAAGCAGTGATAAACACAATTTGCCATTTGTGTGGTATCTTGTGGCACACAAAATCCAACCTTGTATGAAAATGCGGGACAATATTTCCACAGAACTATACACAGTACTTAAATATACCCGACTCTTAATTTTCAGTTCAACAACAGAAAAGAAGAAAAATGCATGTTTCAAACCAGAAGAAGACTGTCTGCCATCATCAAGAGTAAACTATGCTATGATTTACAATATTAGCTATTCTGACAGAAAGGTTTTAGTCATTTTCCTGTTACTTTAAATATACCATATTTCAGATGCACATCCTTAAGAAAGGTCACATTGACAAAACTGCCCAAATAATTCAATAAACTAAGAAAACTGGCAGTTTCACCATTGTTTAATTAGGTGCATATTGCCCCATGTGTAAGCCTAAATTTAAATTGAAATAAGTTCAAGTACATATTCATATCCACCATACTTATCTAGTCCCATCATTAGATGAATGTTAGACACACAACCAACAAACAAAATAATTTAACTATAGCACCTGTAGCTGCTCTCATGGACATCAAGGCTTATAAATGAGTGCTGATGTGTATCAGTGACCTAAATTTTCTTTTGGTATCAAGCATTTATCTGTGTAGCTCAGAATTTCACAAGTTTCCCTGTATTCACACTATATTTAATTACTCAGATTTTAGTACTTTTTCTAATACTGAAGCAATAGATTAACACAGTTTCTTAATTTCATAAGTTCTTAACAAAGTTCTGATTCTCTAGAGCAAGGTATGTATATTTACTGCTAGCTTTTGCTTACTCAATTCAAATAAAAGTATTCTGGTTTTGAGACAAAGTTTTACAACATATCTCTGAATTAACCTATTTTGGGATTAGGTGTCTTTTGGTTAGTCAAACTTAACTAAACACACTTACAGCTATTATCATCTGTAGTTTGTATCATAAAGTCACCTCTTTCTTTCCAAGTGAACTACGGTCTCTGAACTGCATAATAGCTATGCATCTAATTAATTTTCTCCTTACTAAGTTCAAAGAGTTAGAGATCTGTCCTATGAGAGACACTGTCATTGATATTAAGTATTATTAACAACACCATTCCTACCATTGAATGAATATCAGGCCTTTTTCAGAGCATGGTATTTTTGTTACTGACCTCAATAGTGCGAGGATTTCACACATTTTTATTAATTGTTTTCCTCAGCAGGTTCTTACTACCATACTTATTACTTATTCCTTCTTTCATTCCTTTCCCCAAGGAAAGCCAAAAGCAAAATTCCTTTGTACCACAGGAGTATTAGGCAACTCATACTGCCAGTAATCTGGCCTGCAGATGATATCCCCTGAAGTAAACTGTCCTCTATCAGGAGCCGACCAATAGATATGCTACTAACTGAATGTGGTCCCACACCTTTTTTTATTCTGTCTGAAAAATCCCACAGCAGCTAGATGCTCAGAGATGTAAGGTATACCTTAACTGTCTGATCCATCCTGGACCTTTACAGTAATACGGGCTAAAGAAGAATTGGAGAAGAGAGCTATGCCTGATAATATCCAGTTCTGCAGCATAGAGAAATATTTTAAAACACAGCAGATGATAGCTACCAGAGGAATTTCATTATCAGTTAAAATGTTTAACTTCAGATTATACGCATAAGGTATTTTATGACTGAGATTGAGATCTCAATCTCAAAAGATTGAGAAGAATTGTACATTGGAGTGATAGGAAACTGTACTAAACCACTTAAGAAAAAATTATTAAAAATTTCAGAGTTCTCATACTTGTTTTTGATTTTATTTTAAGGAATTGTCCCATTTGATCTCTCTCCCTTATAGAGATTCCTTAAATCTTAGTGGATAAACAGGGCACTCTAGGGGATCTGGTCAAGCTAAAATGATTGTTGCCACGAATACTTAACAAAGAACAGCTTATCAGAAAAACGCTGTCTCGCTTTTTCTCCCTCCATTCTATATTCTGAATTTTTTCTATGAATTTTATAATAGCTATACAGACACACCTAAAATTCTCATTGGTTGTAACTCTTTTAACAGACACAGCTCAAAACCATGCTACTTTTCCTGTTGCAGTGGGGTTTGCAATTATTGTTAAAATAATTTATACTTCTACAGCTTTTAACAGTCTTACAGAGTTCCCATCTTGTCAGCTGAAACATTCTCCTTCCCAATTAAAATTAGACTAATATTTCATATCCATCCTTAAAAAAAACCCCAACACCAAACCATCTTGCTTAAATAAGCTAGGTTTCATTAAGGACTACAGCTCATTCTGGCTGCTATAATGGTGTATTTTCATTAAGGAGGACCAAACATGTTAAGGAACATTGCATGTGTTTTGACGTAGTGTGCATGTATATCAAGAATATGTATTAACCAAAGATACTTAATACTTGCTTCTGCAAACTCCTGTTAGAAAACAAGAAAAAAAAAAAAATCCTCCTAGTTACCTCCTGGGTAACACCATTACCCTGAAATAAATCTTTGCCTGCTGAAGTTAGTCACTGATCTTTCCTCAGACCCCATAGAAAGTATTTTTGCCTCCTGTGAACATGAATTATCAGTAACTCCCTTATCTCTCTTTCTGCAGTCCTTAAAACCTTTTAATTCCCTTCACATATGTGCTTTATGAGGATTTTGAATACACAGCCTTTGGAATATTTGGTACTAAGCCCACTGGGGAACCAGTTTCTATGAGCTCACACATTTACTTGTATGTAGAATTACTTCATCTATTGACATTTTTCGGTGCATTAGAAGTAAGCAACTGCTTAAGTAAACATACTACACCTAGAACCAAAACACCCTGCACTGAGGTACAGCCTTTTTTTTCTGAGTATGAGATCACAGGACGTTAAGCTATTTACCATTGCTAGCAATGGACCACTACAGAGATAAATCTTCAAAAATTTCTGTAACCAAGGTGAATTTAAAATTCAATTTCAAGGCATAAAAGTTAGGAAACTTACTTAAAAAAAAAAAAAAAAGAAAAAGAATAGCTAGGAGAATGAAACCTTTAGCAACGTCATGAACACCACTTAAAGACATCCTACTAGAAGCATGGGTCAGCGGGTGCCACCTGACAGAAAAAAAAAAACTTGAAAAAGGACAAGTTCAGTATGGCTAAACAGCAGGGTAAGGAAGATTATTATAAAATAGAGGTCATGCTTCAAACATCTGGACACAAGTCCAAACGACTACAATAGGGAGAATCAAACTGTGGTGGATTAAATGTAAAAGCACAATAAGGCTGTCCAAGAGTTTGCAATGTAGCTAGTAAAAAGAGTCAAAACCAAGAACTTTTCCTCCAAATGCGTCAGGAGAAAGAAACCCAGCAGGCTGTGCATAGGGCCAACTCCTGATCAAACTGTAAAAGGAACATTCAGAGAAGATAAGGTTACTGTGGAAACACTAAAGGTATTCACTGTTCATTGCAGAAGAAATTTGGAAGATTTGCATGCTGGCAACCTCCCCCACGGGAACTTAGGGGATCTGTTTTAACATAAGGCAACTGCAGAAGAAGTTCTCTAACAAAGAGATCAAAAATGGCAGTAATAAGTTACCAGGAAAAGACAGCATTTGTGGAAGAGTTTTGAAAGAATTCAAGGATGAAATACGAACTTTGACTGCTCACTTACTATTTCTTGGTACTCAAGAACAAGAAGATAGTATAACTATATGGTGCCTTCTTTTTGTCTTTTTTTGTTTGTTTGTTTGTTTGTTTGTTTGCAAAGCCAATCATCAGGCACACAAGCCTGACATCTGTTTGGGGGGGGCAAACTAGAAGAAACAGCAGTAAGGAAGAGAACCAAAACATACATGATTAATGTGAAGGGACGTAACCCATGTACTCAGCAAATAAGTAGAAACTATATCTGCCCATACTTAAAGCTGTCTAAAAAGTTTTGAAGGAAACAAGAATGTTCAGAGCCTTGGAATGACTTATATACAAGGAACAACTAAGCAGGCTAAAACTCTTCTGTCTGGAAAAGACTGAATTTCTGCTGTGTTTTTCTAGAGGATATATACAGAAATCATAACCATGAGGATTACTTGTTCACCAACTCCTTAAACACAGCAATTAAGGGGAATCATCTGGTTCGGAACAAAGAAAAGGGTGTACTTCCTCAGAACGTTTCTTCTGTAGTACACCTGTGGTACTGGTTCCTAATGGACAAGTTCAGGAAAGACTGAAAAGTACCTGGAAGAACTGGAAAGTTACTATATCAACAATCATCAACTGCCTCAAGAGGTGCTCTGAAGTGAAAGTATCTGGACACTGGAAAAATGCAGAAGAAAACTAATCTATACCTGCTCTCAGCCTCTGTTTATAGGTACTATTGGCACTAATTGTTCTTTGGTCTCACCCTGTACAGCTATTCTGACATGATACTTGAGAAATCACAGATACACTGTAGGGCAGTAAAAAGTGTTAGAACAAAACCAAAGGACTAGGCTTAAAATAATTAAAAAAAAAGTTTTAAACTTAATATAAGAAAAAATTTTAATGCCTTAGATGTTAAAAGTTAAGGAAAGTCAGTTGTAAGCCATAGTTTTGATCAGTCTGATCTAACTCACTTCTCATTACTTGGCCATTCCAGAATAAGCCTGGATCTCTGCAAGTCAGCAAAAACCCATGCCTTGCTAAACACAGCTATACCGGGTTACTGTTCTTGATAGGCCAAAACCAGGATTTAATCCTGGCTTAATTCATAAGGTGAGTGTCAAGGGAAGAGACTATTCTCCCTATCCTGAGAGACTATAGTTAATGGAGTGTCCTTTTAATTTACCATAATAATTATCAATAGACACAGCATCTCCCCTTTTAGCTCACAGCTGGCAATCTTTATGAATAATATTCTGTTTTGCTAGATCTAAACATCTATTGCAGGATGTTAGACTGTCCTTTCTTCTTACAATGTTACAATGGGCATCAGGGAATCAGCTGGCAATCTCCTCCGTTGAAGGGTGTTTCCTATCGTCTTAGCTCTGCAACTCTATTCTTCTAGAGCTTCCAAAAATCGTTAGAAACTTAGTCTTTCCCATGTTTCAACTGAAGCACCAACAACTCTTAGAGCCTAAGAGAAGTTTGCAGTTAGTACTATCTTTTGCACTGCTGGTTTACATCAACTACTATGAATCTTCTAGTGTTACTTCTCCAGTAGCTAGGTAACTGCAAGCACATCAGTAAAACTGCATATCTTTTTTTGTCAGAAGAAAATCAGTCAAGACTTCATTCTCTTACTGTGTCCTGGACTTTTCTCATTCTACTTATTTTAATTAGACACAAGATTTCTGCACACAAACTGAACTTGTTACCTGATATGACAGGTAGTTTCGGGTGCATGAACTTCACCTAACTATCACATCCAAAACAGACTTATTCTATTCCACATGTGGGTTCTGTTCAGTTCCATGATTAGGCATTTCTCCACCTGAGACATGTTCATAACGTTTGACCAGGAAGTGTTTAAAATATAAGGGCCCCCAAAAAAAGATTGTGCTAACTTCTATTGCCTCTCCAACCAGAGAGGCTGTAAAGGCCCACTGAGGACTGCATGAAAGAACTTCAGAACAGAATCTCACAGTTTCCTGGAAGTAAAGCCAATGGTAACCAAAATACAAGTTTAAAGAAGCCTCAGTATTGAATAGATGGCACTTGGAAGTTGCAGTTATTCCCCTAAAACCCTGAAACATAGAATCGTGGAAAAACAAAAAAACAAACATATGACCTAATAAACAGAAGACATTTTCTGTTTGGAAGCTAAGGTATTATAAAACAATAAGAAACTTTTAACTACAACTTCCCACCACTTCCTAATGTGGCCTTGTTTCTGCTACCAGACTGTAAGATGGTTACCCATTTACTAAACCTCTTGTTGACGATTTGATGGATCTGCATTTTTAAAGAGAAAGAATACAAAGAGGAGGAGAGGAGGGAACGGTCTAATTAATTCTTAAGTTTTAAAAAGTTGTAATCTTATTTGGGATCCACTCCAACAACCATCTAAAAAAATAGAAAGACTTCTTGAATTCAGAGGTAGCTGAATAAAACCTTTTAAATATAAATCTTGACACTACTTTAATTATGGACCTTCTCTGGCACCTCCATGTAAAATAATACTTCTGCAAAGTGGTTTTGTCAAGAAAACACTATCTCCTTTTGATATACAATGGCAAGCAACAATTAACATAATTACACCCAGTTCTCATTAAATAATTATGTAATTTATTGTACAAGTAATTAAACTATTGCAATTTAATAGATTGAAGATGCAAAACATATTTAATTTATATTCATAACTGCACTAGCTTTTCATTGCCATTGTAGCTAGCTAACTTTTACTACAAATTGCAATAGGTTTCGTTATTCATGTAGGCTTCATTCACAATACTGTCAAGTGTCTCAAATATTATTTACACTAAGCAATCAGAACACCATTTTGGAGAACCTTATGTATAACAACCACTCTAAATTTGCCCAAAAATTAGTCTGAAAGTTATGTATAAATTTATACAGAATTCCAATACCCACTGTTACATTTAAGCAGTTTCCAGATCTAAATTATTTGTATTGCATCTCCATGTTTGGTGTAATTTATGGTTTTAAACATAGGTGTTCAGCAATGTTTCACCTTGTCTAGGATAATTTATTTTTCAGTGAATCTGTGGTGGTCTTCAACTGCGATATCATTCATAGGATATTAACCTTAGAGGTGGTAATGTGAAACAATTTTAGGTTACCTGCTCTTATTTCTCTGATCAGTATGACCTTCCCTAATCAATTTTAAGATAGTATGCTCTTCCATATACTGATGGGTAGTCCAATTGCAAGATTAATTTAGCAGGTTCTTGTAACATTTGACTCATTAGGTTTCAGATTCAATGTGAATTTTTCTTTGCTCTGTCATGGATGGAATTAGCTAATTACTCATCTTGAATGACGGCATATTCAATCTTTAGTTTCCTTATTGAATTCCCTTTCCCTTATGAAAGCCGACATCAACTCAACATATTTAATAAATGTACATAGTTTATAAGCATTCTAGACAATGCAATTTACAGTTTAAACAACCAAATTACTTTCTGGCAATGTCAGAATTGTTGCACTGGTTAGACCAGTAGTCTATTTGTTTATTAACATGTCATCTGCAGTGTACATCATAAGATCTATATTTAGTTACTGTTTCTAGAACAAAAGATAATCTATAAATCAGTCTTATCTTCCTCATCACCCAACATTTCAATAATCTTTGTGCTATTCTCAGATTTAGTGATTTCGTATTTATTTTGAAGAACTTGATGAAAAAATAACTTGGAATCAATCTCAGCAAAAACACATAAAGTAAAATTGAATATGATTACTTTTTGAGATCTGTGGTAAAAGTAGAGGGAAAAAATATAAACTGTAATCTTTAAGTGATGAAAGGGGAAAAAAAATCCACACCCTTGCTGTCTTCTAGACTGGTCTGTAAGAAATTTTGTATTTTTACTGTATAAATTTACAGCTATATATAGCAACAAAATCTATATAGGCTAACATATCTAAATATACCACACAATACAGTTTTAGATTGAGTTATATTTTTAGGTCAAATTGGAAAACTATATGGATGGCTACAAATAGACAGGTATTGACTGCTAGCTGTGTACAACGTAAAAAATATACACCCACTATTTTAAGTCCTCATATTTGTATTCCATGAGTGTCTTTTTCAGTCAGGACTATTCATCTGTTTTCAATATA
Source organism: Pygoscelis adeliae (assembly GCF_000699105.1). NCBI lineage: Eukaryota > Metazoa > Chordata > Aves > Sphenisciformes > Spheniscidae > Pygoscelis > Pygoscelis adeliae. The sequence goes on from NW_008825114.1 coordinate 16,614,745, forward strand.
AATGAAAATGTTTCATGTTCCATTTCTTTTCCAACTTAACTGTAATATTCTGCACCTTGAAGCCCTTGAGATTTCCCTCTTACTGTTATCATAGCAATGATACGTTTCAACACAGCATTGACTAACTTAAATCTATACACTGGTTTCTATAGTCATTGATTCCATATTGCTAACACAAACTTTTGAAATAGAAATTAAATAGAAAAGTAATTTGGAAATAAATCTTTTAAAAGGGACAAACAGTGTCCATAGATCTCAGGTTTTAGTGGAAAAGCTATGCTACTATAAGGTAGCATATGTCTTTAGGTAGCAGTTTTTTTTTTAACTCAGCTTCACCTATGGAAATGACACTATGACAATTTAGTATGAATTATTTTACTGTCACCTTATTATCCAGATTCCTTTTTATCTGAATTATTTTAATATACATCAAATGTATAATAATATGTTCATCACAATTTAACCATGATTACTTGGTATTGTATGATTTTATAATGTCAAAGTTAATTACTGAGATTCAGCTTCTGTAAAGTCTAGTGATTAAACAATTTTTAGCACAATCAAGGCCAAGTCTGCAACACTGTAATTCTGAAGGCAATCGAATGGGTAGAGAATTATGTATGTGCAGGAAGGGAAAGAAAACAGTTTAGATTTCGCATCTCATAAATGATCACAGCAGACTCCCAAATCTTCAGACTTAGCAAAATTGGAGAGCTAAAGAGGATAACCTACCAGGGAAACTGTTTATGAACGAGTGACCGGAGCATAGTGCTGTGAATCAGAGTTCAGAGAAGAGCTCAGATAGAACATTGTACAAATACCTCCAGAATAAATATATATTTATGTCTGATTAAAGAATGTTTTTTTGTGAAACTATGCATGTAAATAATTAAACACGTAGGTAGCAAAGAATTGTTACCTTCACTACATAGACTAAATTGACAATCTCATTTCTGGCAATTTAGCTATTCTTAATGCAGACAAACTGTCTGGGATTGCAGATTCTTAGGTGCTCTTGCTCCTGTAGAGTGTGATGTGGGTGGCTGGAAAATGGCAAATGATGAACACAAAGAATCTTTTAGTCACAACTAAGGCTATAATGATCACTTTCCATCCCACTTCCACTCTTTACAGAAAATATTGACCTTCAAGAACAACAGAAGCCATTGTAGCATGTTGTTTTCATGTCATTTCTTGAAATGTCAGAGGTGAAGTAACTGCTTGAGAAACAGAAATTAAATGCAAAATGATTTTTGAAAGCAATGGAAACATGATGAATGAAACAACTTAGATCTCCAGATTCGCATTATTATTCAAATCCATGGGTAAATTTTGCAAACTTTGGGCATACCGCATATGTATTTTATACTTTAAATACAATTAGCACTTAGATTTAATTTAATACATAACTCAATTCCATAGTTATTCTTGATTTCTTGATTTCTCAGAAATATTGCCTCATTATGTTTTCTACCCTCATTTTTTTTCCCCACTGCAATGCACCTTTGTTTAGAAATGGTATTTTAAGATATCAAAGTGGTAAAAGTGTAAGATAAAACTAATAATATTATAGAAAGAGTTATGGACCAAAAAACTGAACATATCTGGGGGAGCCTACAAAACTGAAACAGAGCACTTTTAGCTTATAATTTAAAATTGCAAACATAAAAATAATCTTATGCTGGTTAAAAACTTCTGAACACTGCAATATTTAGGATAATCAGAATATCACAATTATAATAAGCACCTTTAAAAAGAATGAGATAAGACTTGTAAATTAATAATTTTCTCTGTACTGATGTTTAAATATTATATTAATGTATTTATTTTTGGTTCTTCTTTTTAAGACTAAGAAAAGGTAAAATCCTCTCCTCTTTGCTGTCTTCCTTGTCTATTTTACCTGTCATTCTTACAGCAGCAGGACTTCTGCAGTTCAATTTAAGAGTTTGTCTGATTAACTCTGATGTTTTTTAATTCAATGACCAAAGTGAAAAGGAGATCTCTTTTCCCCCATCGTCATTCTATATGTGAAGTAGTCCTAGTGCATTGCTATAGTTGAAGCCTTTTCTACAACAGTGCTGAAGAGTGCATTGAGCTGTGCTTAAATTTGGTGTTCTCCAAGTCTTAGGCATAAAATTTTGCTCTTGAGAACATTTATATATTTGGGTGTCGGTCTCTTCTCCCAAGTAACTAGCAATAGGACAAGAGGAAATGGACTCAATTTGCTCCGGGGAGGTTTAGATTGGATGTGAGGAAAAATTTCTTTACTGAAATAGTGGTTAAACATTGGAACAGGCTGCCCAGGGAAGTGGTTGAGTCACCATCCCTGGAGGTATTGAAAAGATGGGTAGATGAGGTGCTTAGGGACATGGTTTAGTGGGCATGGTGGTGTTGGGTTAATGGCTGGACTCGATGATCTTAGAGGTCTCTTCCAACCTTAATGATTCCATGATTCTATGATTCTATATAATATTTCTTCTGATGTAGAGGGAGACTCTGAGCAGTGGACCTCAGCTGATATATCTTCAGTGTTTCTCTCTTCTCTCAACTCAATTCTCCCACATCCACTAACATTTTCCCCCCACTGGTTCTAGCTTATGTTGTAAATCAGCACAGTTTGAAACATAAAAGAAAGAGGAAGATGAAATAACAGTTGTTCATCTATCCAAAATGTAAAAATCACCCATGACTGATGCTAGACTGAGAATCAAATAGGGGCAGCCCCATATGCTGTTCAAGCCTAGCTATTTTTGATACTAAGTCAAAATCTTATGCGGTCCTCTGTGTGATTTGAGAGGAGAAAAACTCACTTTGCTCTGTGTAGAGTGCATGTCTTCCACAATTCAGCATGCACTCTCTTTGATTCATTTAATATAAAATATGACGTTTGAAGACCTACTTGAAGGTGATAGGACAAAACAAGAGAAGTTATATTGAGTTTAAGTGTCAAGGTGTTGGCAGTGGGGTGGGAGGGCTGCAGGGGTGGCCTCTGTGAGGAGAGGCCAGGGCTGCTCTGTGCTGGACACAGCCAATTCCAGCCAGCTCCAACAGACACACTGCAGGGCACAGCTGAGCCCCTCAGCCAAGCCGGTGTGTCTGTATGAAAACATCTTTAAGAAAGGGCAAACCACTGTCCAGCAGTGTGAGGAATGAAGAAAAAAAATGTGTGAGAAGCAATCCCACAGACACCAAAGCGAGAGGAGGAGGGTGAGGAGGTGCTGCAGGCACTGGAGGAGGTACCCACACTGCAGCCTGTGGATGACCCCATGCCAGACTAGGTGGATATTGCCTAAGGAACTGCTGCCTGTGGAGAGCCCTTGCTGGAGCAGGGGAAAAGTGTGAGGAGGAAAGAGCAGCAGAAGCGAAGTGTTACGAACTGACTACAACCCCCATTCCCCATCCCCCTGTGCTGCTTGGAGGAGGGGAGGTCAAGAAGCTGGGAATGAAGAAGTGAAGCTGAGCCTGGGAAGAAGTGGGGGGTGAGAGGAAGGTATTTTAGGTTTTGTTTTTGTTCCTCACCACCCAACTCCATTTTAGTTTATAATAAATGAAATTAATTTTTCCCAAGTTGAGTTTGTTTTCCCCGTGACAGTAACTGGTAAGCGATCTCCCTGTCTTTATCTTGGCCAGTTAACTTTTTCATCTTATTTCCTGCCCCTGTCCTGCTGAGGAGGGGGAGTGAGAGAGAGGCTGGGTGCGGGTCTGGGAGGCGGCCAACATCAACCCACCACAGAAGGCCTCTAAGAGAAAAATTCCTGTTATCTGTGTGTTTCATGTAAATAACAGTTCTGCTAAATTAGATCATAGAACATATAGTTGTCCATTAATATACGGGGTATAGGTATAATATATCTAAATAATATTGGTTTGCACACAATATTTCACCCTATCTGTTTCTTACTATCATTTTAAATAGCAAAAATCTCCACCGAATTATTAACATTTACCAATTTGGTGTTATTCACCAGAAATCACCACCTGCATTTCAATGTTATTAATATGTAGTTGTGGTTTTCAACAGTATGCTTTCTTGTATCAAGTACATGAAAAAGGGAGAAATGCCCACTCTTTCACAACATATTGTACTTCATTTGAATATTTGATGATTTGGTAATTTCTTTTGTTACATGTTACTGAAGATAAACAATACTAGATGCTTTCAGGGGGAATGAGGAGGAATTTCCTTCTTTACACAGCTGCCCAGAATAACTCTGAATGAAATCTTTGCAATATTGCTTTTCTACATTTTGGGAAGGAAATTATCCCAGAAAACATAACCTCCAGAGCACATAGCAGAGTCTTACAATTTCCCTCAAATCTCGTATTGTGGAGTAAATTAATATTTATTGCTCTCTGGAGCAATTATTTCCACAAAAGTAATGCATTCACAGCTATCTTTTATTAAGCAGGAAAAAGCATAGTGACCTTTTAAAATTTAGAGAGATAAATTTCACAAGTTTGGAAATTAAGCTCAGATGAGTAAACTTTAACTGCAGCTATCCTCTGGATTTTTTATTCAGAATAAACTTTTAGAAGGATATCTAATGTTTGCTTTCATTACTAATTTTGCATATTTCCTGACAGTGGGACTGGTAAGTGTTGAATTTGGTTCTAGGCAAAAATTTCAGTAAATGCAGCTGCGTTTGCTGGCAAAGAGTGCACTCATTAGTACACATGCTCGAGTTCTCCACAAAAATGAATGTACAAGGACATGTATTTACAGCTACACCTCACTGCTCAACTGTGCCAATTGAGTTAAATAGATTACAGGCATAAAAACATACAAAGTTTTTACTTAGGACTTCCAGCTCCCTTTTAAAATTTACAACTACTTCTGCACTATCTTTTCTTTACAGATCAGTCTAATTTCTTGCATTAGGGCAAGACATATTTTGAAGAGTGTCCACTGGTAATGAAAACTTACGCCCTTCCTCCTTCTAAATTATTCCACGTAAGTCTGACCTTCAGAAGATTTCTATCTATTTGCAATAAAATAGAAGACTTTGCAACTTTTTTATTTTGGAGTTCTCCTTCCCATATTCAGTTTTTGCTATGGGCTAGGGAAAAAAAAAGTATGGATAAGACAACCCCAAGTGACTCACATATTCGGTACTGTGGTGGGTTGACCCCGGTTGGACACCAGGTGCCCACCAAAGCTACTCTATCACACCTCCTCAGCTGAACAGGGGAGAGAAACTGTTACAAAAGGCTTATGGGTCAAGATAAGGACAGGGAGATCACTCAGCGATTACCATCACAGACAAAACAGACTCAACTTGGGGAAATTAGTTTAATTTATTACCAATCAAATGAGAGTAGGGTAATGAGAAATAAAACCAAATCTTACAACACCTTCCCCCCACCCCTCCCTTCTTCCTGGGCTCACATCGTGGGTCCATGGGGTCACAAGTCCTGCCAGCAAACCTGCTCCAGCATGGGCTCCTCTCTCCACAGGTCCACAGGTCCTGCCAGGGGCCTGCTGCAGCGCAGGCTTCCCACAGGGTGACAGCCTCCTTCAGGCATCCACATGCTCCAGTGTGGGGTCGTCCCCGGGCTACAGGAGGATATCTGCTGCACCGTTAACCTCCATGGGCTGCAGGGGGAGAGCCTGCCCCACCATGGTCTTCACCACAGACTGCAGGGAAATCTCTGCTCCAGTGCCTGGAGCACCTCCTCCCTCACCTTCTTCACTGACCTTGGTGTCTGCAGAGTTGTTTCTCTCACATATTCTCACTACTCTCCTCTGGCTACTGTTCCCCAGCAGGTTTTTTTTCCCCTTCTTAAATATATTTTCACAGAGGCGCTACCATTGTTGCTGATGGGCTCAGCTTTGGCCAGCGGTGGGTCCGTCTTGGAGCTGGCTGGAACTGGCTCTATCGGACACAAGGGAAACTTCTAGCAGCTTCTCACAGCAGCCACCCCTGTAGCCCCCCCGCTACCAAAACCTTGCCACACAAACCCAATACGGGTACCTACATTTAAACACAAATTTTGTACTGCCTGTGGCACCTCTGTACCATATTCTGTGAGGTCTTTTCATATGAGACTGAATACTTTGAGTATTTCGTCATGGGAATGGAAGAGATGAAAATACCATAGGAGACTCCAGCTTGAACACAGATGGGCATGAAGGTTTTTCCAATTCTCTTGCCAGCCAGAAAGAGGAAATATTGCTGACGACTTTTCTCTCGGATGCTGTGTATTTGAAAATCTTGCTCCTCACAGTGGTTAACCTTATCCTTCTTGCATTGAAATTAAGCTAGTCATAATCCACCTGTGAATTTGTCTATCCAGACACTGCAGAAGCCCTGATTATCCATTTAGAGAGTGCAATGCATCACCAGTGCATCATTGACCTTTCAGGTGGTACTTTCTCCCGTCTTCCTTACAGAGATGTTTAACAAGGAGGATTGAGTGAGGAAGGCTTCGGCAAGTCTCCTTTCAGCACAGTGCATTGGTAGGCACAAGTAGATAAGAAACTCTAGCACTAGCCATGTTAATAGTTGAAGAAATACTTTGATCACCGTTAGTTAGCTTAACAGTCATGCTGAAGCACTCTAAACCCCTGATATTCCCGTGGGAGAGAAGCAGAAATAATCTTTTAGTGGCATCAAACCTGTAAGTGCTCATGGTCACATTTTCCAATATTTAGTCATTAAATTAATAAACCTTTGGTCATTGACAGTATACACAATTTAGAGCATAATACCTACATTTTTCATAAATTACTTGTTTTTGTTGGACTACTACAATATTCTTATTGTTAAGCCACAAGAAGATGTAATGATACATGGTTAGATTGAGAGTAGAGAAAAATAAGATGTTGAAAAAGGAAGTAAAACCTAGAGCATTCTTTTCCAAAATGGACTAAAAACTGGCTAAGCTTTGTTTTAGAAAGGCTGAAAAAGCATAGATTTTTTTCAAAATTTTGTTCTTCATGAAAAGAGCTAATATCAGTATTGTGGTTTCAGATATTATTTTTGGAAAAGAAACTGTTTTGTCCTTTTCTGCAGATGTCCAAATGGCATTTATTGACATAAAAATCTACACACAGTTCCTTTTAGACTAGGCCAAATATAAAAATATCCCCTGCATGTGTTTAGAAGTGACTTGTGTTAACATCAGGAAGTCAGTTCGAGTCTTTAGTAAAACTAGTATAAAATTTATGCCGTATAAATTTAAGAACAATTTATATCAGCAAAGATATAACACATTTGTAAAACTCTACATTTGCACTTCTTTTTAACTTGGAAAAAAATATTTTATTGATTTTTTTTTTGTTTTGGTTTCACTTCAGGCTTATGTTTTTCAATGAAGAAGAATTTTACAACAAAACTAGATCTGATTTATTATTATTCACTCTTTGAAAAATGTTACAATATAGAAGGCTTTTGTCTTTTATCAAGGCTTATATTTATCACTGAAGGCAAATATTTCCATCTTTCTTTGACATAAATAATAAAATATTCTTTTCAGTTTGGGAATAGTATCAGATTCAATCTCTGAGTTGTAAAGTTAAATAGGCTACTGGTTTATTTTCTATCTCTACCATTATGAATTAATTAATATGACCAATTTAACCCAGCAGTTCAGCTCCTTTAAGAACACAAAGTACAAAACATTTATATTTTAAACATTGACCTTGAGTAGTACAAAACAGGCAGAAAAACATAATCTACCAGAATGTAATAATGATACAATGAGGTACATTAAATTGAAAGATAAGGAAAAACATTGCTTTTCATTAGAGAAAGCTGCCCACATTTTCAAGCCTTTCTTGAAAAGCAAAAATCTGGGATCGTATTCTCTTGAACACTTGTGGTGGGATGCAATATCATTTGTCCTCTCTCATGCATCGCTACTATTGCTCTTTCAGAGCAACTTAGCCACTGGTGATGGCAAGGCCATACACGGGATGATCATCAGCTGAAGCTCTTCTCTCACTAGGCGTTAAGAGACTAACATCCATAGCTCATGGTCACCAGGGAACCACAAACACTGACCACAGCTCAAACCGATGATGTACCTAGCACAGCAATAACATTACCATACAATGTTATCTCTATATAGACATCATATGTCAGAGGATGTGCAGATCTTGTAGTTTTGATGATATAAAGTTACTGGCATTAACTGAGTATCTTTGTCCAGGATATTCAGATCACTACTGTAATTAGCAGTGAGGAAATCCATTTCTGGTTACTGCTTATAAACTGTGTATTTTCACCTGCTCTCAGAAGCTGTTGGAGATTTCTTTTTTTTTTCATTCCCAGAAGAAAAAAGTAACAATGGTCATGTCTGTCCTGCACAGTTTCTTTAGAGTGAGCTCCGAGAAAAATTCAGTGTTGTTTACAGAAAGTTAATAGGAGCAAGTATTACTCTGCTAACTATGACAAGTGAAACTTCCTGCTTTTATATTTCCAGCCCAAGCCAAGACAAAACACAATTTAGGATAAATGTCTTACCACTTTCACCTCTTTTACAATTTTATTTCTCTAACTGGCAAGGTGGTTGTTGTTGCTTCTTCATTTCTTTCCACCTACTCTTGAATAACAGGCTATATTTAATGCATCCTATTTTCTTTAGCTAGTCTTCCATGCATAGATTAACCTTCCCAAAGATTAGCTTTTATTAAGAAAAAAAAATGTGCCTAATGCCTCCTTTCTAAAAAATTTGAATCTGGGGAGATGTGACATCATGGAATCTACCAAAATCAGTGAAGCACAAGATCAGCTGAACAACAGTTGACAAAGAGATATCAGAGTTTTGCTCTAACTCAATTTTCACTATCGTCCAGACTTGACAGGCAGTCATGCTGGAGAGGTAATGGACTTTTTTTTAGGTCTAGGAGAAAGCACATAAACTTTGCAAATTAAGAAAATCTTGCAAAAATCACTGGTTATTGTTAGTTTCACAGCCTGTAGAGTAAATTGCAGTAACTTGCATGGCCACTATGGCTTCTCCTGAAAATTAATTTGCAAAATTTTGCAAAACCATAAAATATGTTATTTTATAATTTAGGATCAAATTCTTGAGAATTTTCAGGCACACATTTATTACTGATCAAATAAATATTCAATAGTGTTATGTTAATTGGTTAGGAAACTAACAGCAATAGTGTTGCTTTAGTTGTAAATTATTCTTTTTAGCTGGACTAAGTAGGATTACTTTACATCCAGGAAGACCTGACAGCTGGGAGTCCTGACAGAGGAGACTAGAATGGGTGACGTTGTAGGGGGTGTCCGCTATAGGTTACCTGGTCAGGAAGAACAGATGGATGAGGCCTTCTACAGACATCCTGAAGCAGCCTCATGTTTGCACGCCCTGGTCCTGGTCCTGGTAAGGAAGTTCAATAACTGCTGAAGAAACAACACAGCAGGGCACAAGCAATCAAGGAGGTTCCTAAAGAGCATTGATAACATGTTCCTGACAAAAGCGACTGAGGAGACAGAGGAGAGGTGCTCCAATGGACCTCATATTCACCAACAAGGAGGGGCTTCTTGGGGATGTTAAGGTTAAAGGCTGCCTTGGGCTGCAGTGACCATGACATGATGGAGTTCAGGATCCTGAGAGAAGGGAGAAGGGCAAAAAGCAAGATCACAACTTCGGACTTTTAAGTGATATGCTTGAAAGAGTCCTATGGGATAAAGCCCTGGAAGAAAGAGGGGCCAAAGAAAGTTGGTTGATATTCAAGAATCACCCCCTCCAAGATCAAGAGTAGGCCATCCCAGTGAGTAGGAAATCGGGCAAAAATATCAGAAGGCCTGCATGGATGACTGAGGACCTCCTCACAAGACTCAAAAATAAAAAAGTATACTGAAGGTGGAAATGGGGACAGGTAACCTGGGAGAAATATAAAGACACTAACTGAACATGCAGAGGAATGCATGGCTAGGAGAGCCAAAATCTACCTAGGACTGAATCTGGCAAGGGATGCCAAAGGCAACGAGAAGGGCTTCTCCAAATCCATAAGTAGTAACGAGAAGAGTAGAGATGATGTGAGCCCACAGCTGAATGAGGCACGAGAACTGGTGACCCGGGACACAGGAAAAGGCTGAGGTACTGAATGCTGTCTTTGCCTTGGTGTCGTGGTTTAACCTCAGTCGGCGACTAGGCCCCATGCAGCCGCTCGCTCACTCCCCCCCTCCCAGTGGGATGGGGGAGAGAATTGGAAAAGCACAAGTGAGAAAAACTTGTGGGTTGAGATAAAAACAGTTTAATAATTGAAATAAAATGATAATAATAATAATACACAAAGCAAGTGATGCACAGTACAATTGCTCACCACCCACCGACCGATGCCCAACCAGTCCCCGAGCAGCGGCCCCCCCCGGCCAGCTTCCCCGAGTTTATGTACTGAGCATGACGTCACATGGTATGGAATATCCCTTTGGCCAGTTTGGGTCAGCTGTCCTGGCTGCGCCCCCTCCCAGCTTCTTGTGCACCTCCAGCCTTCTCAGTCGGTAGAGCATGGGAAGCTGAAAAGTCCTTGACTAGTGTAAGCATTACCTAGCAACAACTAAAACATTGGTGCCTTATCAATTTTGTTCTCACCCTAAATCCAAAACACAGCACTGTACCAGCTACTAGGAAGGAAATTAACTCTATCCCTGCCGAAACCAGGACACTTGGTCTTTACAAACAAGACTGGCCATGAGAAATCCCAGGTTCCAGAGACAAGGGGAAAAGTCTGGAGCAAGGAAGATGCACCCTTGGTGGAAGAGGATTAGCTCAGAGAATACTTGAGCAAACCAGGCATACATAAACCCAAGGGCCGTGAGGGGATGCATGCATGAGTGCTGAGGGAGCTCGTTGATTTCATTGCAAAGCCACTCCTGATAATCTTTAAACAGTCATGGCAATTGGGAAAGGTGCCCAAAGACTGGAGGAAAGCAAATGTCCCTCCTATCTTCCAAAAGGGCAAGAAGTAGGATCTGGGGAAATACAGGCTGGTCAGCCTCTCCTGGATCCCTGAGAAGGTGCTCAAACCACTAATCCCTGATACCAATGCCAGGCACATTTCCAGCCTGCTGAGTCCAGCAAAGGGCCACATAGATGATAAAGGCAGTGGGGGCGTCTGCCTTTCTGGCTGGATGTCTGTCAGGAAGCAGCCCTCAACACCTCTGTGATAGTGCTGGGGAGAGGCTGTGACCGCCCCTGACCTTGCTGTTTTTCAACAGCTGCAGCCTCTGTCCCCCCTCATTTTGTCCAGGGCTCCTGCAGGTGCAGGTGTTGCAGGTCCTGTCAGTGCCTGTGCAGGGATGTGGGTGCAAGGAGGGTACCAGGGTTGGCAGCGGTGAAGACTCCTGGTGAGTTCCTCCACCTTCCTTGACCACCTCCTGCAGATACCCTGTGCTAAGCTGGTGGTGTTTGGGGGAGAGCACAGGGACTCAGGGTTCTTGGGTGTACCAGCTTTTCCCCCAGGAAGCTCGCCACAGCCCCCCCCAGGCACCTCACCCAACCTGGCTTGTGCACTGGGGAGGTGTGGAGGAGATCAGGGCTTCCCCTCCTGCTCTCCATCCCTCCCTCCCTGCAGCCCACCTCCAAGGGGGCACAGAGATAGGTGCACATCCCAGCCCAGCCCCACATCTCTCTGCCCTGCCCAGCTCCTGCCAAGCCCCAGCTGGAACCTCTCCCAGCCAGAGCTACACGTGCTCCCCCTGCCCAGGGCCCTTTCTGCAAGTCTGCCTTCCCCTGGTGCCTGGGCAGGAGGTTGCCCCAGCACATCTCCGTCCCGTGTGGGCAGCCTGCCTGGGGAAGGCAGGGGGGCAGGGCAACCCTCAGGGCTGGCTGGCCGGCTGGCCCACAGGGCTGCAGCTGCTGCTTTCTAGGCCACAAGGAGAGCCTTTGGGAGGCCCATGCCTCCCCTCTTCCACAGCTTTCTGGGGCTTGCTTGGCTTTTCCACTCCTAGTGCCAGACAAGCTCCAGCACTTTGCCTATCTCTCTTGGCAGGATATGACACTGGGCGCCGAGGAAGCCATGGGGGAGAGCGGATCTGCTGCAAGGGACAGCGACATGAGCCAGACTCCCCAGGCAGGGCCAGCGGGGGCAACAGCAGACTCCCAGTGCCCCATCTGCCTGGAAGACATCAAAAAGGCACAGCCTATGTGGCTTTCTGCATCAACTCTTCTGCTTTGCCTGCGTCCGGTGGTGGACCAGGGGGAGAGGTGGCTGCCCAGTCTGCAGGCAGCCTTTGGAGCAACTGCTGCACTCGGTGCGAGGGGACGATGACTACGAGGAGTACGTGGCCGGCTTGCCAGCCCACCTGTGCAGGAGGATGGCCATGGAGAGGGCCTGCAGCTAGTCCTTGCAGCATCTCCATGGCCTGCGCAGGAGGCCCACCAACAACCACACCTTGGCTGGCAGAAGTGCGCCTGCAGGGACTGACCCCATGCACAGAGGCAGGGCACAGCCCCAGGGCCGTCCAACACCTCCTCCCAGCAGGCTCCCGCACTCAGCACTTGTTGGGAACCAACACTGCCGAGCTCATCTTGGGAGCCAAGTGCAGGAAGCACCTGGCTGGCCCTGCTGCTGCTCCAGACCCACGCAACAGCACAGAGTAGCTGCAGCCCCTCAGCATACACCTCTGCCGCCTCCAATAAACACCTTGATGCTTTCCAGGGCACGTGTGTTCCATGACCAAAGAGCAACCCACCGCAGGGAATGCATTCCAACACTGTCTCAACATTGCAGGAAAGCCAAAGGAGAGAGTTTCTTGGTGGGTACGATGATTTCATTTCACCTAAGTACTGCAACAGGCGGGGTCCCTCATGCTCTCCCAGTGTCCCACTTCCGAGCACCAGGGCAGGGCTGTCCAACAATCTATAGCACTGTCCCCCGGAAATCTGCTTTTGAGGGCTTAGGGGGTCCATGAGTGCTGGTCAGTTTTGAAGAACTACCCAGATCTGTAGTTTTCTGGGTCTTCGCAGGAACACAGTGTGGGAATGGTTCAAAGCTGCATCAGGGGAGGTTCAGACTTGACATTAGGAATCATTTCTTTACCAAGAGGGTGGTCAAACACTGGAACAAGCTTACTAGAGAGGTGATCAATGCCCCATGCCTGTCAGTGCCTTAAAAAGAGGCATTTGGACAACGCCCTTCATAATGGGCTTTAACTTCCAGTCAGCCCTGGAGTGGTCAGGCAGTTGGACTAGATGATCATTGTAGGCCCCTGCCAACTGGAACAATTCTATTCCATCCTAAATAAATATTTGTGGAAATTGCTGAACCAAATGAAACCAGAACATGATTTTCTGACATTGCAGCTTCTGGAAGCTGTTGCAGCTTTGGAAAC
>NW_008825115.1:0-1307 GCF_000699105.1 Pygoscelis adeliae
AACATTCGTTGCCTCTGTACCAAAAAGCACCCGAGCAGCTCGGGCATGTCAGTCCTTTGCGTTTGGCTGCTCTAAGTCTGGCAGTTGTTTCTGTCCATGGCCCCCACCCCATTACCTATGGAGGAGACGCAGCATGGGGAACCTGCCAAACAGGGCTTTTTATCCCCCGGAGTAAGCCCCAGGGATTGCTGTATGCGTCCGCATGTGGCATCAGGGTCGTGGGAGTGACGGCTGCGAGTCAACAGGTGCTGGTGAGAGATTTAAAAAAAATAAGGCAACATAGATGACATCCTGAAGGCAGGAGAGCAGAGACTGAAAGCTTCTATTTAGACTTGTATATTAACATATAGAACATCTGTTTAGATTAGCTATCTGTTTAGACTTATATATTTTGACACTTTTAATATCTTTTTAGACTCCTCTATAGACAGATATCTACTTAGAATTATATCTGTTTAGACTTAGTTATCCATTTACACGTATGTATAATCTCCATTTAGATTACATATAATATCTGCTTATACTACGTGACACACAGTAAGTGTAGCTAGCTCTACCTATTCAGACATTTTTCTGTTTTAAATTCCTTCACATATATAGTCTTTTTTTGCATTTTAAAGTCCTTTATTTTTTAATTTATATATACGAGTTATTTTTGTATTTTAAAACCCTATATATCTCTATTTAGAATTTTTTTATATTCTAAATCCTTTATATAATATAGTAGATACAGGTTTTTGTTTTGAAATCCTTTTATATATAACAGTTAATATTATTTTTCAATTTATATAAAAATGAGAGATTTTTCTCTATTTCAATGCCTCACACCCATATTTACAATTTTTAATATTTTTTAACACCCCCTCCATGAATTTTCAGGCATTTTTGGGCTATGACCCCCCTTTTTGGGGGGACCCCCCCCGTGACCCGCTCTTCTGCTGCATCATCAGCCCCCAGTGACCTTGGGGTGCTCCAAATGACATCATCACCCCCAGCCCCTCCCCCTTTTTATTCACCCCCAAAAAAGGCACAAACCCAGGGAAATAGCCCCCACTGGCAGCTCATTAATTTAATAATGCCACTTACATATGTACATGCCCCCCCAAAAGAAGGGGGTCTCTGCTAGAAACATAAAGGGGGGCAGCCCACCCAGCCCCTGTCCCGCAGGCTGGCGGCTGCCCCACGGAGGGGCAGTGTGCCAGATGACGGTGCCAAGTCTCTTGCCCAGGCACTGCTCCGCAATGCTCCCGCTCTGTTCCCTGGCTGGGACGGGCCACAAACGTCCCCGGTCCCTGTGGGGGCCCGCC
>NW_008825115.1:1322-2226 GCF_000699105.1 Pygoscelis adeliae
CACCCACTGGAGACAGAGCCAGGAGCCTCCAGACACAGGGCTGGCCCCTTACCGTCAATTCGCTTCACAACCGGCAGGCAAACCTGGGCTGGGGGGTATCTATTGAGCACCACGAGATGCTTACCACATGACATCTGAAAAACAAAAATCCCAAATTATATTTCAGTGTATTAAAAAATAGCACAGAAGAAAGTAGAGGAATACAGTCAGAATAAGGGACAGGATAGTAGTTGAGCTAAAGGAAGATTCTAGGTAAACAGGTCAGCTTGAAATACAACACATCCTTTAAAAGCTGGAGTGATTTGAACACTTAAATCAGTATTAAGGCTAACTGATACAATTTGGAACACATTCTTAGCATAAAAGTAAACACTCTCGCTGGTGTTGGAGAGCGTCTCATCCCCTCCTTACAGCAGTGCTGCAGGGAGATAACCCTGCGAGGCTGCAGGACAAGGTTGTACTGTAATCAGAATCTACGCTTACAGATCCACCACAAGCTACAGCCCTTGCACTGCTGCTGCACATCTTGCTTTCTTGGTCAATAAAGCTAAAAGTGAAATGTAAAACTTTAAACAGGAAAATGAAAAATAAAGAACAAATCTCAGTAATTCACTTCATGCTAAAAAGGTGTGCGTATGTTTACATACATCCAATAAAAATACTTATTCTATAAAAGTATCTGATTTTTCTTTTGCATTAATTTAACTTGCATAGCTGTGAGTTGATACCATTAAATTATCTATCTCCAAAATACACAGTTATAATTTGACTGGGGGGGGAGGGTTGTGTGTTACATGATTAGGAGGGACATCTGGCCAGCTGCACTGTCCAAGAGAGATGCTACTAAACTGCCAGGGAAACGCACCATTGAAAGTGAGGCAGAAATAAAGTACTTCAAAGCATT
>NW_008825115.1:5179-9086 GCF_000699105.1 Pygoscelis adeliae
TGTGTAGTTTTGATAATCGTAACTCAATTTTATTGACTGACACATTTGTGAGGAAACTAATTAACTTTTAAATGTAGCATCTCCTTGGGGAAAAAAATGTGTTAGACTCTGAAAATAATTATGATTCAGAGCTCCCAACCATGATAGAGCAGTGGGAAAATTAATGAAAGCGAAGGCAAACAGCAGCAACATTAAGTGAAATTTGGCTTTAATTCTGATCATGTACTTCAGAGGCTCTCCAAGTCTACACCTCAATCCTGTGAATGACTAGTCCTTTTTTGGAAGGACAAACTTTTTTTACATAAAAGTCCTAGATTGAAGGCTCCACAGAACAGAACGTGGATTGAGCCACAGGACAACAAGCCATCAGTGCTCTCACAAAAAAAAAAAAAAAAAAAAAAAATCCAACAAAGATCGAGTTTAAGCGTCAGTTTCCATCATGTTTGATTCATTGCCTTTTACCAGCATCTAGATACTCAAAAATTAACTACATTGACACCACATACTACCAAAAATTTAGTTCTGCATATAAAAATAAAAAGCTATTTCCAACTTGCCCATAAAAATAGGATGAACAAACAAAAGAGAAACACTTGACCTCAAAGAAAGGTAACAGGCTGCTCTTAATTTATCACAGATGAAAGTTCGTTCTTTTACCTGAAAGGAAAAGAGTTGTAACTACCAAGAGACCAATTCAGGAGCGAGGCATGCTCTGTTAACTGCCATTTTTCATCAGCTTTTCCGCACTGGCAGCAAATTTGCCCTTTCTCTGGGTTTGATGTGGAGTATCTGTAGTGTCCTGGAACTTGCAAATGTTTCTCCCCACTCCCCCAGCCCGAAATGTGCGATTACCTGAACAGCATGTGGAATCAACCACGCAGGATTTTCTTCATGTGTCACAGAAGGCGACTCTGGGAAAAGAGGAGGCAAAAAATGAACCTGTGTGTCACACCCAGCCAACGGTGAAAACACAGGGGAGGATTCTGCCGGAGGGGCCGTGCAGTAAAACTTTGATGTGTTTGACACACAAATTTTTTTGGTAACTTGCTATTTGCTTCCTGCTATTGTTCTTCCTGCAGAAATTCAACCTGTAGCCAAGTTATTCACTCCTGGTTCAAGCATTTACCTTCCTGGTATTACCAGCACATTTACACAAGCAAGGAACTTAACCGTTCTTCTAAAATTTTCCAAATGACAATTATAGCCATGAAAGAGGAGTGACAGAGAAGAAAAGGAGAGGTCAGGCAGCAAGAGAGCTCTGCAGGCTGCCGCCAGTCAACATTGCGCTCTTTTTTTGAAACCCCCCCCCCAAAAAAAAGTCAACAAAAACCCCATGACCTTGTATCTTTTTTTTTTTTCTCTCCTTTTGGAGCTCATCCCTGTCTCAGCATATTGTCTTGTCAGAGCATGAAGTGAAGGTGGTCTGTATCCCGATGACATTTGCATGTGATGAATATGTGTTCAGAAGTAGTCCAGATCTGTAAGACTGGTGTCATTTTTGTAGTTTTGATAATCGTAACTCAATTTTATTGACTGACACATTTGTGAGGAAACTAATTAACTTTTAAATGTAGCATCTCCTTGGGGAAAAAAATGTGTTAGACTCTGAAAATAATTATGATTCAGAGCTCCCAACCATGATAGAGCAGTGGGAAAATTAATGAAAGCGAAGGCAAACAGCAGCAACATTAAGTGAAATTTGGCTTTAATTCTGATCATGTACTTCAGAGGCTCTCCAAGTCTACACCTCAATCCTGTGAATGACTAGTCCTTTTTTGGAAGGACAAACTTTTTTTACATAAAAGTCCTAGATTGAAGGCTCCACAGAACAGAACGTGGATTGAGCCACAGGACAACAAGCCATCAGTGCTCTCACAAAAAAAAAAAAAAAAAAAAAAAAAAATCCAACAAAGATCGAGTTTAAGCGTCAGTTTCCATCATGTTTGATTCATTGCCTTTTACCAGCATCTAGATACTCAAAAATTAACTACATTGACACCACATACTACCAAAAATTTAGTTCTGCATATAAAAATAAAAAGCTATTTCCAACTTGCCCATAAAAATAGGATGAACAAACAAAAGAGAAACACTTGACCTCAAAGAAAGGTAACAGGCTGCTCTTAATTTATCACAGATGAAAGTTCGTTCTTTTACCTGAAAGGAAAAGAGTTGTAACTACCAAGAGACCAATTCAGGAGCGAGGCATGCTCTGTTAACTGCCATTTTTCATCAGCTTTTCCGCACTGGCAGCAAATTTGCCCTTTCTCTGGGTTTGATGTGGAGTATCTGTAGTGTCCTGGAACTTGCAAATGTTTCTCCCCACTCCCCCAGCCCGAAATGTGCGATTACCTGAACAGCATGTGGAATCAACCACGCAGGATTTTCTTCATGTGTCACAGAAGGCGACTCTGGGAAAAGAGGAGGCAAAAAATGAACCTGTGTGTCACACCCAGCCAACGGTGAAAACACAGGGGAGGATTCTGCCGGAGGGGCCGTGCAGGGCCAGGCCACGCACCCCGGGAGCTCTGACCGGCCAGTCTCTCTCCCCTTTGACAGGTACCAGGGAGACACCGCCACCTCATGCTGCCGCCTCGCCCGTGGGGCTGCCCCAGGAGAGCCGGGGGACCCCCACCTCACCTCTGCCCTCGGGAATGGGACCGGGAGAGACCCTCCGCCCAGAGAGGGGCGCGTAGTGTGGATTTAATCCCCGAGGGAAGAGGACGGGCTCCCCGCTGGCAGAAGGACAACTCGCCTCCCTGCTGCTCGGAGCTGCTTGCTGGGGACAGCCCTGCCTGCGCCCGGCCGCTCTTCAGCCGTGCTGGGAGTGCAGTCCGGCCGACGGATGCCCCAGTGAATAGACACTCCAGCTAATTGCAGCTCCTGCTCGTTACAGCTGCAGGCAATTTTGCTTCTGGCTAATGCATGCTCCAGACAGTGGACACCCCATCTCGTTCCAGCTCCTGATTGCTACAGCGCTGGCTAACTGAAGCTCCAGTTGATTTCAGCTCTTTCTCCTTACAAGCTCCAGCTACTTGCAACAGTCTGGGCTTTTGACAAGGTCATAAATCAATCGCTGTCATAACTTGAATATTACTATCAAATGTCACAGCTGTACGCTGCATAAATATTGATTAGTTTGTATGATTAATTACTTAATAACTATTCTAAGCAGCATACAAAGAAGAGCTGGACTTGAAGAGGGCGTGCGGGGTCTGAAAAGCACCCTTCCCCCAGAGACCACCTCAGACATTGAGATCAGCCTGGTGCATGCCGGCTTCACAAATTTTGGGGTCCAACGTGACCAGACCCCCACCTCCGAGGAGAGTCCGTGCACCCTGCCCACCCCCTGCTTGCCCTCAATGCCTGTCCACCTCCCTGCACAAACAGCAAACTGGCTTCTGCTTTTGGCCCACAAACCACTTAGTGCCCATTTCCGAGCCCAAAAACCCAGATGCTGAGCCTGTTGTCAAGTCCCAAAAATGCAGCACTTGACCTCTGTTCCTGAGCCCAGAGCCACATGACCTAGTTCCCTCTGTCAGGTCCTGAAAACGCACAACTCCATCTGTTTCTGAGCCCCAAAATCAGCCACACGAGCCTGTTTTCAAGCCCCAGGACCACAAGACCTGCTCTCCGTTTTCAGGTTCCAAACCAGCTCACCCTGTCTGCTTTCCTACCCCCTTTGCAGTCCCCATGTGCAATGCTAAGGTGTGGAGAGGATGCAGCCACCCCACAGCCCTGCACCCCCAGGGCCCCACGTGCAGTTTCGGGGAGTGCTTGGAATCTGTGGAGGGCCCGGCCCCACGTTCCTGCCGGGCAGTACCGGGACAGCCCGGGCAGCGCTTTATTATCGCCGTTTCAGGCTTTATTTCTCCGGCATCACCAGCACCGCCGGGCCCGCACCCCA
>NW_008825115.1:10088-22274 GCF_000699105.1 Pygoscelis adeliae
GCTGGGTACGGGGCGGTGCCGCAGGGAGGCAGGCCGGGGAAGAGATGAGACGAGGGTGACGAGCGCGGTGAGCCGCGGAAGGGGAAGGTGATGCCGGTTTCCCGTTTTTCCCACAGGCTGATTCTCCCTCCGGCACCGAGTCACCCCCCGTTTCCCGCGTGTTACAGCCTCGCGACGCGAGCCCCGGGGCCAGAGGAGCCACGCGTGCGGCGACGAGGATGGGGACACCGGCCCTGGCGCCCCGTCACCTCCCAGCGGCTCTCCCAGGCTGGTACCATGAACCCCCACTGGGGCAGGTGACTCTTGCCTGTGGGGGTCGGTAGCCGCGACGGGGCAGCCCCTGGCCTTGGGCTCTGGCTGAGGACCGGCGCCCGATCCTGGCTGGGTTTCTCTCACTCGTTGGGAATCTGTCAGCCAGCGAGGCCGGGGGATGCTGCATCACTGCCCATCGCTGTCAAGATGCGGGACTTTGGCCGAGGAGATGCCTGTGCTGTGGGAAATGCAGGCTCCTCAAACCCGCTGCTGGGGACATTGTCGGTCCATCGGTCGCCTGGACCTCCCAGTGCTTTTTCTTGGTCCCACAGGTAATAACGCTGGCACAAAAGCGTGCGGTGGGGCACACTTTGTGCTACGGATTTGTCGATGCTGTTAATGATGCAATTGGAAACACACAGGCGGTTGGGTGTGAAGGTGAGGGTGCTGCAGCGTGTTTGCAGGAGGCTCCGTTACAGGTCCTGTGCCCAAAGCAGACAGCTTGGGTTCGTGTCTCTGTCCGCTCGTGGCGGCTGCTGATGCTCCTGCACGGTGTGATGTTCTGCTCGGGTGGCGATTCACGCTGTGGCTTTCTGTGCTGCTGGCTGGGACTGTGCGGTAGCAGTGTCAGCTGCTCATGGCTGTGCTCAGCATGAGCCGTAGCCAGGCTGGCGATGTGTTTCCAGGCTTAACACTTCTCCTTCAGCAATGTTAGATGTCCCCAGGGGGATGCATTACAGCTTGATTTTGGACAATCCCAGAATCGGGTATTTCCCCTGGATAGCTCGGGGTCGCAGCCGCCTCCAGCCCCCTGGAGCCAGAGGGCTTTGTTCGGTTCAGGTCAGGTTCATTTTCATCCAGGCACAGCACATGGCCTTGACGTCAGGGAGCATCTTGGCATCGCTCCTGGCACCCCAACACAGAAATTGTCCCAGTGATTGATCCCGTTAATTCTTTATAGTGCCCAATACAGCAGCAGTAGATCACGCTCGCTCCTTTCATGAGGACAATCTGTAAAAGCAGGTGCCGCCTTCCCTGCCAAAGGAAACGGCGCTTCTCTTGGGAGGCAGAAATACCTTGGATCTTGTATTCATCACCTTGGTTGATCAACATTTTCTCTCGTCTTAAGTTGGGCTAACAGCTGTGGCAGTTCATCTGTAAAAAAAAAAAAGAGGAGGGAAGTGTTATACTTGTCCCGATCATGTTATATCATGTTCCAGATCACATTTGTTCCCTTTCCTATTTCACTCAGGATGAGACAACCCGAGCGGCTGAGCATCACAGAGCTGCAGGCTCTGCAGGGCCAGCACAGACAATGACCGCTGTGTGACGGAAGGCAGATGGGAGCAGCTAAGAAGGTGATCGGTACTGATTTGCGTTACCTCTCTTTAGGTGTTCTGGGTTACAATGGGGCCTACGAACGGCCTATTTGTAAGGAGAAATACTGGGGAGTGTGGTGTGACACATGACACGATGCGGGGGGGAGAAACGCCTGTGCCCTGATAAGAAGTCCCTCCAATTCTGCACAAGTTGGGGTTCCCAGCATCTGAAGGGATGTATGAATATCTACAGTATCCTCTTTTTCCTTCTAGCATTAGCGTCAATAAATGGAAATTTAACCAATATGGAATCTAAGTGCCTTTCTTACTGGATCATAACAAACACTAGCCCTGGTACATTACAGTTATGATCCACAAAGAAGGGTTCGCAGCCTACTGTTTGGGGCTCAGGGCTTACAGCTTATTGTTACCTGTTCAATAGAAAGGTCAAAATCCTTAAGCTATAAACTCTGAACCCAGAAGTGATAAACTCCAAATCTTGGAACCCAAATGATTACTGGGGATTTAAAAATTTGGATAAGGTTAGATTTTAAATCCTGCGCCGTGATTGGTAAATGACTGAACTGGAAACGCTGATTGATAAATACCGAGCCCCACAAAATAAAGTAATGAACTGTGAGCGATTCAGTGAGAAACCCTCAACAGCAATCCCTGAACAAAAAAAAGTAAATTAAAAACTCCAAACCCTCCATTTTAAACAATAAACACCCATGTGCATATAAGCAGGAAACTGATAAAGAGAAGCTATGGAATTTTTGCTTGCAGCTCAAAACGTTTTGCCCCTCGCTAGGAATCTCAGCGGAACATGCAGACAGACACCAGGAACACATTACAGTTGCTTTTTATAAGCTTGGTTTTAGCCATTGTACTAACATGGCCATAGGCGTGAATCAATCCCAATTATTTAACTAAAATGCACTTCCACCCAATCTACCTGCAACCCCACAAGAACCAGTTCATCTGCATTAGGGACAATAACTTGATATTTTTAGTCCTCAGAGCTGCACGGGCAAACATCCAGAGCCGGTGACACTTGTAACAACCAACCAGCTTCTTCTTAAGGAAACCGGTACCTGCTGAAGAGAGAGAAAAGCATTTGTGACAAACAGGAACTCCCCTCCTGTGGTTGCTAACAGGGTGTCAAAACCTGTTTCCTCAGGTCAGTAAATCTCACCCTAAAGACTAACCGGAAAATTTCTCACAGAGTGCCCAGAACAGGGGTAAAACATTTCAGCCGAGGAAATAGTTTTTTATGATTTTTAGCCTATTACCCACATGATGAACATGTGCAGTCGAAGCTACCTAACCAACTGGCATATCGCTCACATTCTCTTCAAGGAAAAGCGATTACCTTTTCTTTAAAGGTGCTGAGGCTCGTCCGATGGGACGTTTCTCGGTTGTAAGGATGCAATTTAAATGTTGTCGCCTCAGATGCACAAAATTTCTACACAATCCGTTCCTAATTAGCAAGAAACTTGTTTTTGAGTGTTCTGTAAACATCTTGGAATGGAGCATTTGGGGAGTACAAGCATCCTGCTTACTTTACAAGAGGCTCTTTTCAACATAGTGAAGAACTTGCGCGTGGAAAAGGGAAGTCCCAAGTGGAAATGTGGCATGCTATCTAATTAGTGACCAAAAAACCACCTTAAAACTTTTGGATAAATGCCAGGCCATCTTCAGAAATTTTGCTCAGGAAAGCAAAAACACAAATCTGCGCCTACTGATTTGCATGTATATCTTAGCAATCAAAAGTGAATCTATAAGCCAGCACAGAAAACAGACGAACGTGAAGAGCGTGTGCCTTGGTCTTTATATGGTATTTTCTGGTCTGCCTTCAAACACAGTAACACTGGATTTGGCGCTCCTAAAGACAATATTGAGTAGTATGGTTGTCCAAATTTCTCATTATTGCAGTTTATCATTTGTGAACATAACTTCACTGCTGAAAGAAAACTATGGGAGTGAGTCCATGTTACCATGTTACCCTGAAAGCCTGTAGGACACATTGCTGATGTTTGTGCCTCTAGTTATCTAGCTGGCCATTGTGGGTCAGAGAAATACAGTAGAAAATAAAAATCAATTGTACACATAAAGTGCACATTATTGATGAGTAGGAATGAAAAGGTCTTGATCTTCAGAGAATATTTCCATGATTGAATGATTTCTGTGGCGTTTGACCCTGAGCTAATAAAACATAATATAGTCGTTAAAGTTTGAGGGATGTTTTGCAGCAAACCCACCACCGATGAAAAGCTTCTAGACCTGGAAGAAAAATGAGTATTCTCTCCTTACATCACTAAGTATTTTGTTACTAAACACTGCATGTTGGTATGACAGTTTGTGTAAATAGTCACATCTGCAAAATGTCTGGACTAAGGTCAAGAGCAGCATCAGCGCTATAAAATTGTCATTGGCGCTCAAATTCATTTTCCCTCCTGACTTGTCAAGTTGTCGTTGGACTGAAATACCATTTTAAATGAGATAATGTATCACGGAACATTATATGCAAATCATTAAATGTTCGTCTTACATTGATCTTTTACAGAACAAGTAGATCCCTAGCCACTGCAGTTCAGTCTCACCGAACACTTAGGATTTTCAAACAAAGCTTCAGCATCTTTGCAGGAGGTGGGGGGGGTGGGGATGTGGACCACTTCAACAGACTTAGAATTTTTTTCACCAATAGCAGAAAAATGTTTCGAAACCGACTTTAAGTACTTGATAGAAGAGACGTATGTTTAGAAACCTGCTTGAAGTACTTAATAGAAATGGCTGGCTGTAGGCTGACAGCTTGCCAAAATGGTCAAATACTTCCAGGCAAGCTGTCATTTAACTATGAAATCGGACGTGACCTATTGACTGATCCTCAGCACCAAAATTAAAAGATAATGATTAGCTTTTTAGAGTTCTCAGCAGAGGAAGTTTATTTATCCTATACAGGACACTTGGATCAGCAATACACTTTTACAGGGTGCTGAGGAGAATCATCTAAAAGAGCATTATAGTGCTAGATATACTTCTTAACTCATATTGATCCTAGCAGTGGATTACACATTAATACCAGGCATGCCTAATAAGGCCGTATCCTTGGCCATTCTGCTGCTAATGCTGGCTCCAGGACAATCTTTGTACACAAAACAAGCATATGTCTTTCCCCGTCTTTCCTTTTCTAAAATGAAGTCTCTTTTCCCTCCCCTCTCCCCAACATTTTTTTGCAGGCACTTCCTGAAGTTTAGAGTGTTTGAAAGGGTGTTCCCCAGCCTACCATCGGTCCCCAAAATGCACTGTAGCAGTCCGATCAGCTCAGAAAAAATTTGAGTAGATTTTAAGCTCTCTTAAATAATTTTCATGCGTCAGCTCAGTTTACAAGCTGCGATCTATCCCCGAGTGCCAGGCGGATTTTTTAAAGGTAGCATTTACTCTTAGAATCTTTACGTAAGCAAAGGAAGAAATTATTTATGATGAGGGTGGTGAGAAACTGTTGCCGGAGAAGTTGTGAATGCCCCATCATTGGAAGTGTTCAAACTCAGGTTGGATGGGGCTTTGAGCAACCCAATCTAGCGGAAGATGTCCCTGCCCACAGCAGGGGCTTTGGACTAGGCGATATTTTAAGGTCCCTTGTGACCCAAACCATTCTATGATTCTATGTACCTTTAGCCTGTAGAACTTCCACCGCCATTCTTCCACTTTCTCCTCCTCCATATTAACTTTTTCTTTTTTAAACTCAGTGAAGGGTAATAATTTTGGATAGGGAGTATTCATTCTGCTCCAGTAGCTCCATCTTTATCCTCTTCTAAAGAGACACAGAGAATGGTAACTTTGTGGAGTACAGGTGCAACCGTGGGTTCTGTTTCCAATTCTGCCGCAGGCTGACATGGGGAGGATGTATAGTGTATAGCTTTACCGAATCTTTTACCGTAAGTAAGCACGTTCTTCAGTAGAACAAACCCATTTATTCACCCAAGTCACAGGGTGACTCTGCTGCAACAATCCGTCTGACGTAAAGAAAGGAATAGGAAAGGGAGGAATTTAAAAGAAAAAGTTAACAACAGTAGGTTGTAACCCGTGAACAATTATATCAATTAATATATATGTGGCCCTTGCGTTCCTAAGCAACTAGAAAATCCCTGTTCTTTGAGACTAGGCAGTTTGTGCACGCTTTTATACTGGAAAATATTTCAGCCTTTTCTCGGTATTCTTCCTGCTAAGGTAATGCGGAGGGGTAGCTGAAGGCCTGGGATAAAAAGGGGACTTGTGTCACCTGGTCTGTTTTTACAGGCTATACATTAAGTGTCACTGTCAAGAAGAATGACTGACATCTTTAGTATGTCCAACACTTAGAATGGCATGATAACGACTTGCTCCTAAAAAGAAATACTGAATTATGTGGATGGGGAAAATGGCATAAAACAGTTGCCATGTTCAGGGGTGTTTTAAAGAAGTGAGTATGACAAGTGAGATGGCATAAGGAGAATAAACGAGAGGTGCAGAATCGTAGACTATAAGGACAGATGCTGTCTGTGAAGAGGGAGTGAGTTTGGAGGGGCCAAAAGTACTACCATTGGGTTTTTACATCGGGAGTGTGGTGCTAAGCCATTCCAGGAGAACAGACTGTCTGCAGAAATTTACAATGGTAGTATTTGGGAGGATTTACCGTCTTCACTTTTGCATAGGCAAGCCGAGACTTTGCTGCGACTGAGATACGTAAACTAAAACTTAGTCTGAAAGTTTTCCTTTATTCTGTTTGTCTGAGGCCGAGATCGTTCATAAAACTTGGAAGGTGCTGGAGAGGTGAAAGGGAAGATAATCTGAAGGAAGTTAGAGCTGCAGATTTCCCATTTCTAGCTTTTTTTTAATGAGATTCTTTCGCCAGTTGTAGTTAAATTATGCTTGGAGCGGTAGCAGTCTGAACAACAGATTGATTTTCTCCTCCCTCCATCCCTAGCAAATATAAATTCAATGTGCAAAGCTTGTGCTCCATCACTTGCTCCTGTAGCGAAATAGTATGAAATTTACTCACATGGACGGAAGATGGCAGGGGTTGTAACTTTTTATCGGACGCCGCAGATCTTTAGTTTTACACATTTTTGTAAAGAAAGGTATGTTTTATTTTTAATTTTCCATTTATTTTTAATTTGTTTATCTTTAAAAAATGTCTAACTTGCCTATTTGTATACCGATTTGCAAAAGTATTTTCATGTTTAGTAGGCTGCCTTAACATAAAGGTTCCTCTGCAGTCATCGGTATTGCGGCCGTAAGACTGCAACTTCCATTTGATTTCTTAACAATCCTGTTTTACAGGGTGAAAATGAATCCCATTTGAACAGAAAACACTGTGTTAAACCACCTTTTTCCTAAACTCCCCTCAGATTAATCTGGTTGTAGTATAACTGAATTTTGTTGAATTGTACTGTACATACAATGAAGAGGTAAATCTACAGACGTACCGGTTATCCCTGCACATGAAATAATTTTGGTAGTGTATACAATAACATAAACACTGAAAAGGAATTTTAAATCTTGTCCACAATGTAGTATCCTGTAACGGAGAAAGAAGCAAACATACAAAAGAAAGGTGAGATGTGTGATTACACACATATATTACCAGTTTATCTGTACTCAGATGATAATCATTTAGGAAAATGCTGGTAGAGAATTTTTGCATAAATCATTTATTTTTCACAGAATCGGGGCCAAAGCAACGCTTGACACTTATGCAGTCTATTCTGTATTTCAAATGCAGGTATCATTGATCAGAGGAAACTGGACCGATTACGGTGATTCTACTTATTTGTTTATCGTTGACATCCGCAAACAAAAAGCACTTGTCTGTGCCAAATTATATGCTTAAACATATTTTTTAATTTAACAATGCAATTTTAGTGAGATGTTTTATTCCCTCTCGAGTTCCTTTGTATAACCAATTTTCAGTGCAAAACAGTAATTGGACATTCCTGTAACTTCAGCTGTGACCTGGGGCTCAGAACATCCAAAAAGGAGGACTGGGAAATATTCCTCTACCTTCATAAGTGTCCTAAATATAAACATACTGCTCTCACGCTGCTATCGGATGATGGTTCAAACAGACCACATAATGCTCTTAAAATCCTACTACAGGTCAGGCACCTTAGTTTCCACTGATTTGATGCAGACTGATGGTGCTTAATACCTCATAGTGATGTGCTTATCAGGATGTCTTTTACTGATAAATTAGACACGGGCGGATGATGCACTTCTCTGTCTTGTAGATGAGAGAGAATAATACCTCGATTATCAATGAGCAGTGGGTCGTGTTGCCATGGTTACAATGTAACATACCATGGTTTTTCCCAGTGTCGTTTTTTTGGTAATGCGTTAAGGAAGGACTGCAGCTTTTACAATGTTTGACACTTTTTTCTCTCATACATTTTAGTGTTAAGATGGCAGAGTAACCATGGGAGACTGGAATTTCCTTGGAGGCATTTTAGAGGAGGTCCACATTCATTCCACTATTATTGGAAAGATTTGGCTAACGATCCTCTTCATATTTCGAATGCTTGTCCTCGGAGTAGCAACTGAGGATGTTTGGAATGATGAACAATCAGAATTTATATGCAATACCGAGCAACCTGGTTGCAGAAATGTGTGTTATGATGAGGCCTTTCCCATCTCTCTCATAAGATACTGGGTCTTGCAAGTTATATTTGTGTCTTCGCCTTCCTTGGTGTATATGGGTCATGCCTTATACAGACTAAGAGCCTTGGAAAAAGAGAGGCAAAAAAAGAAAGCTCAGATAAGAGTGGAACTCGAAAGCACTGAATTAGAAATGACCGAAAATCGGAAAAGGCTGGAGAGAGAACTCCGGCAATTGGATCAAAGAAAGCTAAACAAAGCACCTCTGAGAGGCTCTTTGCTCTGCACTTACGTGATACATATTTTCACAAGATCTGCAGTGGAAGTCGGTTTTATGATTGGGCAGTATCTTCTTTATGGCTTTCATCTAGATCCCCTTTATAAATGTCAGAGAGATCCATGTCCAAACACAGTTGACTGCTTTGTATCTAGACCAACAGAAAAGACAGTGTTCATATTATTCATGCAATCAATAGCGACTGTATCGTTGCTTTTAAATATCCTAGAAATTATCCACCTAGGATTCCGAAAAATTAAAATGGGACTCTGTGGGCAGAATAAAAACAAGGATGACCCTGACAATTTCTACATAAACAAATCTAAGAAATACTCTGTGATACCACACTCTTCTTTGGGAATATCCACCACCCCTCAAAAAACTATTCCTTCTGCACTTAGCGGTTATACCTTTTTAATGGAAAAGCAAACTGATGCTGCTGTCTACCCGGTTCTAAATTCTCCTCCCATGTTTCAGTCTGTGCAAAATAACCGTACAGAAAGCAGCAGCAATTACACCCATCGCAATCAGGAAAATAAATCGCCAAAGAAGAGGCCAGCTACAAACGCTTTAGACAATCAGACTCAAAATACTAGCACAGATAATAATGAAGCCTTGCTTGGCGAGCTTGGGACTGAAGTGCATGATGCTCAAAAAGAAGCTGAAAAGAAACATTTCGTTGTTGGTACTCAGAATGCAGATATAGCTTCGAGCATGTGCTTGAGAAGCTTGGCTGAAATGCCATCTCAAACTTCACTGCAACCCGATACAACTTTTCCTATTACCGGTTTCAGAAGACAGTATGGAATCGGTTCGTCTTGGAACTGCTCGGCAATGGTTGAAAGTGCAGGAGCTTCAATAAATTCTCTTCCAAAGAACAGCAACAGAAGACAAAGCGGTTTCAGTGCAAACAAAGCCCAACCTCCTTACAATGCTGACGTAAAAAATTCTAGCCGACCAAATACTCCTGACTCTACAGGGGAGGTGAGCTCAGAATCTAAACAAAGTAGAAACTGCGATAGTCCGAAGCCTTTCTCTCTGTCTAGGCGACTGTCGCTGTCAAGTAATGCCAGCAGCAGGCGTGCCCCCACTGATCTTCAAATATAGTGTGAGCTAACCTGCGAATTGCACTAGTCAATGCTGGGATAATTACTGAATGTTGCGACATAAGCAAGACCTATGTATAAGGGTAGCTAAATCATTCAACTTTAACCAGCTCTTTCACCTAGATAGAAAAGTTGTGTAGCCCTTTGAATATTAGCTAAGTAACTTTTAAACAGTCTCTTTTCTTCCTTTGTAATGAAAGGGTGGCTTAGACCTCAGCATATAAACTTCTACGCTACCCTTCCAGCTAAAAAGGAAAACATATATCATATAAGACCACATATTAGGAAAAGTCAGGCATAAAATCACAGCTGATACTATTTAAACCGAATAAAAGTAGTCGACAAAATTTACAGTCTAACAATATATTTTACGAAGACCAGTAAATGAAATTAGGCTAAAGATGGCACTGGTGCTCTCAGGAGAAATTAATTATGGGTAAATATGTTTCTGCTTAATCTCTCTGAGAATTCAAACAGACATTTGATAGCTGTCTGAAAGCAGAATGTCAAACATATTCCACTGTTTGAACTGTGTTAAATACAAAAAGAACAAAACCTTTGATACATGTATCACTAATTCTTTGACTCCACAGTACTTTTTTTTCAGTGTATCTACACTTGACTTCCTCAGCAGAAAAATCAGAGTGAATCTCTTATCTTATACTATTACCGTTAAATACACTATTACATTTTTAAAGCATCATGAATTACAAATGAGTTGTGAGCTTTAATTTTGAGATTTTGCATAACACTAATAAGCTAGCAATTTTTTTTTTTTAATCAGAAAACAAGTTACTGAAATTTATTAATCAGAAATTTTGGATTTCACAAACCAGAAGGCTTACTATGGTAAAAAAAAAAGAAAAAAAAAAGAAAAAATGGTAGTACCTTCCTACTTTCAGTTACAACGTCAAAAAACATATAAAAGGTTGATCAAACTGCAAAACTACTCCTTTTCTGGATACTAAGGGGTCCATCTGTCCCCCGAATTCTGACAAACTTTTAAATCAAAGAATGCTTATAATTGTTTAGAAGGACCATATCCGTTTATGCTTTTAATGGGAGTAACAAAACAAATAAAAGACATTCACCCACTTGCTGCTCCAGTTCATATGGTGTAAGGCAAGTGCCATGAAACATCTTGAAATAATAAAGGAGGGAAAGATGAACAAAATACTATGTTACATCTGTAATCAAGACTTCTATGGATGAAATACATTTACTTGAGTCGCACAGCACTGACAGGCTGTAAATACTTGGTGAGGTGGTCACATCTGGGATGCATTAGTGTGTACGTGTGCATTTTTTACTAGTGGATTTGACTTACTGTACGTGTACTGGAAAAATAATTTGTGAGATGTAGCGTCATGATGTTACGGCATTATTAAATTCTTAATGTGCATTATCATTATGCTTAGAAGCCAGCCATGTTTCACATTGGCTGAAGGCTGTACAATATTAGGAAAAAAAGGAGCCAGAAAACCTAAAAGGCTCTTTTGCTTGCAGCAGCAGCAGCATTAATTTGGCCCTGTCCACGTAAGAAATATGCATTAATACTATTAAAACTATTCACTGTAGATTTCTTTCCAGCAGCTATTCTTCTCACCTCTAGTATTTCTTTACATGTATACATAAATACAGCCCTTCGTAATTCTGCTTACACTGTAAAATTTAACATTGTGTAATATACAGGAATGTTTATAAATGTATAGCGTGATTTAGCTGAGTTAATACTACTACTGTGGCTTTAATACTTGCATTTCTTGATGCGTAAGTTTCTGTGAGTGATAACTGTGCTAATGCATGTTTTGCATTTAATGTTTCCATAATAAAAAGCCTAGTATTTAATGCACTCCGCTCCCACTGTCTAAATAATAGAAAATTAGCATTTAGATGCTCACAGACGGGATATGACATTTGCACTTCTGTTGGTTCAAGACAAGATACCGAAGAATTTGTTTTTCTGCTGCTGACAGAGGATTTTTATTAACTTTTTTTGTGTGGACATGGGTCAAACATTCTAGTTCATCAGCACCTTGCCAACAGAAATGTGTAACAATTCCAGTGAAAACTGAAGACTTTGCAGAAAAGTGTGCAGAAAAAGTGTGGGAAGACCCTAGCATCACAGGTGCAAGATTATTCGGTTGGTTCTTTTTCTTATTTTTATAATAAACAGATTTTATCAGTCAGTAGATACCACAGCGTTTCACAAAAATAAAACGGTATAATCGCTTCCATTTTTTAAAACAGGCTAAGGCAAAAAACTTTCCTTTCGATGCGAAGATTTCACCGTGTGTAACTCTTCGGAGCCCCTTGGGTAGGTAGCTCTGCAGCTGCAGCTTGCTGCAACTTTCTCCTCCCGCGATTTTTCAGTCAGTTCCAGTTACTACTCAAGCCACGGGTGCGACAGTTAACTGATCCAACCGAAAGCCGCCATACCAGGCGCAGCGGTACTCCGCCGCTCGGAGACACAGCGAACGCCAGACGTTGCTCGTGCCGCCCTGCTCACGACCGGCCGCGCTCCACCGCCCCGTGGTCCGGATGGCTCCTCCTGCGGCAGCGCGCCCTCTCACCGGGGAGCCCCGGGGGCCGCCTATCG
>NW_008825115.1:23299-30116 GCF_000699105.1 Pygoscelis adeliae
TGCGGCGGTCGAGGTCGAGTCCGAGCTGGGCCGCGAGGCAGGGCGCGCTGGGGGCGAGCAGAGGAGCTCTTGGAAACGCGGCCTGTGAACCGCAGTGCGTTAACTTCTTCCTGGCAGTTCGCGCGTTCGCTGCGTGTGGGTCGGTTGTTGGGAACGCGTGTGGAACAGGGATGGTAGAGGCACATAAGGAACAGGAAGGCGGTTCCTGTCCCCTTGCGTGGTGTGTGGGAGACCTCTCTTACTCGGCCAAAGTGAGAAAAGCACTTCTCTGTGCTTGCTTTTGGAAACAGTTGAATTCCTTGGGGGCTGTTAGTCTGCCAGAGCAGATAACAGCAAATGTGCTCTTAAAAATACTCTATTTAAGAAGACCCTTTCTTGAGTAGAGCTTGGCACTTCTCCTAAAACTAATGAACCTGTAAGTTTTGTGAGAGTGACTATCCATATCAGAATGGGGAAAATGATGATGCTAAACTTGATGCATACTTTGGCTTTCTGTATGGCTTAGCATCTTTTAAATCCTTCTGAAGTCTTTTTGAGAGCCTTCCAATAGTATGTGGAGAAAATCTGTTAATATTCCTGCTTGAAAAATACGCTGTTTAAAGAGGGAGCAGCAGATCTAGGATGTCAAGCGAGCAGGTGCCGTGCTATGTGGCATGGGGTACTATTTGATTTCTTTCTATTGCAATACTAAGCACCCTATGGGATGGCAAAACAAGTGGCCTGGCATGTGGGTACCATTTCATTTCTTTCTATCACAATGCTAAGCACCCTGTGGGATGGCAAAACAAGTCTTCCAAGCAGTGTGGCACCCTAATTTTGTTTTTAACTTAGGTGCTTAGCTTAAAACCAATTTGGCTGTGCAGTTTGGACATCTGAAACTGGGAGAAGGGCATCTAAGTACTTATGAAAGCAGACATCTTCTATAGCTGTGTGTGTCCCCCTGTGGGGAGGGGGGAGTGGTTATGGTTGGGAGCTTCCTGAGTGTTCATGTGACTGAGTTCTCCAGATACGGAATTTGTATATGTATGGCTAGTTTTATTTTAGCTGTCAGGGTATTGCTGCTTGTGCCTGACCTCTCTGGCACTTTGTTGGCTGCTGGAGCCCCCATCCATAAAGATTATCAGTGTCACCTACTCTGACGGTAGCCGTTTAGTTTTGTAACTGTAGGTGTTTGCTGGAGGCTTGTTTTTTATGCTGAAAGTTACGGAAGCACTGATGATGTCCTGTGGTTCAAAGATGTAGCTTAAGTGGAAGTAATGACTTATGAAGGGAGAGTCTGAAAATAGTTAGAATTTCAGTTTTGCTGGTGAAAGCCAATACTAGGGTTGCATGTGGAATATGTAAGAATTGTCCAGGCTGTTTTATGTTCTGTGCTAGAACAGCCAAAGACTGTGCTTAGGGGACCAACAAAACTTGTGTCTAGCTGTTACTGGGTGGGATGCTCTGTTCCCTCTGGTACAACAGACCTATTCTTTACATCAAAGTGTATAGATGAAAATCTTGTTAAACAGAAAAATGTGCTATAAATGTGGCATGCAACTTGTATGCCTTCTGACTGTTGGTACGTGTTTTAAAAACTTAGAGTTGCATGAACTTCTTGCAAGTGTTGAATATTTTCTATTTGCAGTGTTGGTAGCCTTATATGAAGAGCCAGAGAAACCAAATAGTGCACTGGAGTATCCTTTTTCTCTTCTGTGAATTGTTCTTAGAGACTTCACACAAAACAGCAGTACTGCTTCTGACTCGTAGGTGAACTGGAGAGGCTCGTTTAGAAGACTTATGTTGAGAACATGGCTTTTATGGATGCATTTTAGCTAATAAT
Organism: Pygoscelis adeliae; assembly: GCF_000699105.1. NCBI lineage: Eukaryota > Metazoa > Chordata > Aves > Sphenisciformes > Spheniscidae > Pygoscelis > Pygoscelis adeliae. Next base: position 25,122 of record NW_008825115.1, read on the forward strand.
TGCATTCTTACAAGCTAACAGAAAGTCTGACAGGATGCAAGAGAACTGTGCATATCAGTATGCCAGCAATTATGAAGTTAAGTTATAGGCCGTTACAGAATGTTGTAGACCTGCAGCATTAGATTTGAATACTTACAGTATCTGTGGCTTCTGAAGTCGGCTTCTTCACACTTCCCTTTTTTTTTTTTTAATAATATAAGAGTGGAAAAAAAATTAACGTCTTTTGTTTCTTGCTGTTTTTATCCAGCCTCCCTTTTTGGCTGTTGCTTCTATTTTTTTGGTTATTCCTTTTAACTCTTCAAAACTTCTGCGTTTAAGAGAGGAAAAGAGGAGGAGGGTGTAGTAAAACATGAGAATTTGTCCTGTGTGTACTGATGTCTTGGTTGCTTGTGTGTGGTTTTTTGTGTTGTTGTTTTTTTTTTTTAGGAATATACCAATGAACTTGAAAAGCTTTCTTATTTTTGTAACTTCATCCTGTAGGTTGAAAAGCACTGTAGTCATCTTAAGTGGTTTAATGCAATTTTGGTCACATGTATTGCAGCACTAACTTCATCGTAAGTGTTAAAACTAAACTATGGTTATGCTATCTAACTGAAGAAATACTTAACATCTAAATATCAGCTTTCTGAAGCATCATCTGGGAGCTTCAGCTCCTGAGAATCCAGAAATAGAGGCACTTCGCTTGGAAGTGGCAGAGATGAAAGAAAAATATGAAGCTGTGTTGGAAGAAAATAAAAAACTGAAAACCAAGGTAAAAGTCTACTTAGTGTTCCTCAGTAGTTCCATATTACACAAAAAGAATACTTTAATACTTAGAATACAGCTAACTTTCTTCCATTAGAGTACCTGATAAATGTTGTTGCATTGTTTAGCCTCGTGGCTGAGGAATGCTGATATAAATCTTTACTACGATGAATTCTTTTTTTTTTTTTTAATGGGACACTTCTTATATTCTATAACATAGAATAGTATTGCTAAACTAGGGATTTTATTTATTTATTTAGTGAAAGTATGTTATCGAGGCTAATCCCATGTCTTCATTCAGTCTTGTCTGGGTGTGTTTAAGTTGTCTGATATTATGTAGCTCATGCTTCCAGAAGAATTTTGAAAAAGAAAAAAGCTAATGTATCTGTTATAAAGGCTCTTAAAAGGCAAACTGAAGGAGGAATATTATATATTAGTTTGTGTGACCTGGCACAGACTTGCACGTGGCAGGATGTTACCAGTGGAGGCACTCGTATCCATGTGGAACAGTAATTTGCACTTTTCAGCTAAAACAACCCTGGTACTCCTCTATCTGCAACAACAGTAGATCTGAAGTGCTAGCTAAGGCAGAGCCATTCTTTAATGGGTCTACAGGCTGTCTGAAACAGCTCTGGGAGCTGAACAACCTCTCCTTATGAGAGGGCACTGATTGTAAACCTAACAACACTGAAGAAGGAGACCTTTGAGAACCTTAATAAGCTAGTAGCTTATGTGCCACTACAGGTTTCCATGCATTTGTTGGAAGAGGATGGCTGTTGTTATATGTGAACAGCCCTACGGGTATTTTACTGGGAGACAACAACCCCGCCTTAGTTCTGGGAGAAGGGATTCCTGGGCATTACCCCTTTGTATTTCCTGTCTGGAGTGCTCTCTTGCTATCCTAGTAATTCTCCTTTTCTGTTACCCACTGTGAGTCCTTACAGCTACATTTGTTATTTCTTACTAGGAAATATGGCAAAGAGCAGAATTTTAGGGGGAGTAGCAATAGACCAGCAGTTCACTCGGCGTAGCCGACTTAAAAATGCAACCGATAGTAAGTAGACACGTGAAAGCAGAGTAACCTGGGTCTTTGTTTAAAGGAATCTTTTAAAGAAGTCAAAGCTTGTTCCAGGAAAGTAAGCCTTTCCATAAAAGTGGGTTTATCTGTGCTTTCACCTTCTTCAGCCTTCAAATGATAACTCTTACTTTACGTGTTTTCCAGTATTAATGTTTATTGTTTTTTCCTTTCTTTCCCCTGCCACCTTCTGCCTGTCATTCTGACATAGCATAGAAGTTCACATGGACAGAATGCAGGGAGAACACTGCCGTTTAGCCTTTTTTTTTTTTTTTTTAGCAGTCCTCTAGCATAAAATACATGCCTTTAACTGTGTGTTTATCGGTAACTTGAAGCATGTCCAAATAGGTGGTGTTCTTCTGTTGCATTCATCTGTGAAGATCTGTTCTTTTCCTTACATTTATTGGTCAGAATGTCAGGTATTTGGGTGAGATGGGGGGCAGGAAGTCAATAGTTAGGTCCTTTGTGGAAAAGAAAACTGACTTTGGATTGTGTGCTGGCCATCTTTTGTAGTAAAATCTACAAGAATGACAAAATGCTATTTTAGCAGTTCTTGTTAGTGGCATAGTGATTGCTGTAATTTAGTGTTGCTGCAAGAAACATGTTTTTTTTTTTTAATGCACTTTGTTGATTTTTAACCTACTTGGCAATTTGCAGGAGAGGGGGAGAATCTTAATTGAGAAACCGGACTGGCATATTTCAGAGACTCAGTCCTAATGCTTGAACTGTTTTTGAAGCTTGAGGTTATCTTTAATGTAACTGAGGTCAAGTAAAACACCTTCATATGTTTCTTTGGAAATAACTTTACAAGTGAAGGTCATCCTTTAGTGCATAGTTGCCTAGGCCATACTTTCCAGAAAGCATAATGAAAGCTAGAATGATTACAGGAAATGGTAGTTTGGGTACTGTTGCTATGAGAATGACTGTTTCATTTAATCATATTTCAGTGAAATCAAAGCTTATATAAGGCACTGATCATTATCAGCTGCTATTTGAGATTAAAAGTACTTAATGAGACCTAGAACAAGAAACAGGGAAAAATTAAGGGCAAGACCTATATGCTTGAAAGTGCATTTAAAAAGCCCCCTTGTTATAGTTGCATGATTATACAACGTGACAAATTGATGTTTTGAAGGAAGGGTTACTTTGTTGCCTGACTTGAGAATGGACTTGCATAAATATCAGTGATGGATTAAAATGCACAAAGTAAATGGAACACTTCCAGACCAAGCGTTTTCCTACATCTCTTAATGTAGAAAGTGTCTCTGAAATGTTGCAGCTAACTAAATTCCTCTCTTTAAATCCACAGCTGGCTCAGTATGAACCACCTCAAGATGAGAAGCATGGTGAATAACAGTAGTTTCTCCTTTAATGCCTTGACTTAATAAAGGGCTTCCTGAGAACTGCAGTCCTTTTTTTTTTGTGTGTGTGTGTGAACTCTGCATGTCTACTTTGTTACCTCATCATCTTAAAGAAAGAAAAAAAAAATGCAGTACCATGAGTGTACAGCTATTTTTGTGCAGCTGAAGCAACAACCGATGAGTTTAAGCATACTGGCCAACTTGCTTTCTGTGTTTGAGAAAAGGTGATAGTTATGATTAACTTGTAGGTAACTCTGCCTGCCAACTTTGTGTAAATTTTGCATTCTGGTCAGTGGTCCTGTTAAGCTGCTGATCTCTCTCTTGGCTTTCTTTTAACTGGAGGGGGTGACATGACACAGATGGACCAACTGTAAACTGAAGCAGGACCTCCAAGGTATGTTCTAAGTTGGTACTCAGCACTGAGGTTAGGCTTCTACTGAAGCTGATAGTGTAACTGTCTACTCAGAGGGGCACAAAAGGAGTAAGTATAGTCATGTTAAGTGATGGACATAGCACAACGTTGGAGATGCAGTAGCTACTGAACTCACACTTTTTTTAATTTGCATGAGGTGTACCCATTTCCATGCAGTTCATGTCTCCAATCCTGTTTCAGAAACCGGGCCTTGGAGAGTTGATCCAGATACCGCCTGGACAGTTCTGAACAGAATACAAAATTCTTACTTGTAATGGATGTCTTGTGTAATTAGAGTGGCGCATGTAAGAATACAATGCGGAGAGTTCTGCCTTCTGATTCATCTAATGGGGGAAAGGATATCTAGGCAGGGCAGAAGATCAAGAGAGGGGTGTGTGCATCACTTGTGATTTCTAATTCTGCCTCTATGTTCTATGGCCCCTGTTTCCCTGAATTGGCTTCACAATTCTTCTGAAATGCAAAGTTGTCCTTCACCAAAAAAGAGATACATTTTTAAAGAGCTGCATTTGTCTCCTATCTTAAAATTAGGTACTTTAAAGGCAACTGATGACAGGAAAAATAAAGGAAGTGGGGGAAGAGTGCAGTAGCTATCTTATGTATTAGATCTACTGGCTATTAGTTTAACTTTGTTTCTAGGATAGGTTTTGCAACTCATCTTACAGGTGTGGTAGGATGGATCAGAACTTTGCTAAAGGCAGTGTACGAACTGAAATCAAGGGCTTATGAATGTAACGGTTGCTTACCTTACTACTGTACCTATTATTGATCAAAAGAGACCAGAAGAGAGGTACACGAGGGGAAAATGCTATGTTAAATCTTTAAAACAACAACAAAAAAACCCCACCCCAAACAAACAAAAAAAACCCCAAACAGAAAAAATGCCCCACCCTCTGCAACAAAGGAGAGAAGAAAGCTCACTTGTAAGTTAGAACGTACACCTAGCATTAAGTTGCAGCATGTGGAAACAGGGGGAGGATAATGCTGCAGGAAATGCATCGTACAGCTGAACGTGTGCTGCGAGTGATGTCACTGGAGGAAGATGGAAATAAACACCGTTTGGGGCCCGCCTTGTCAAAGAAGCAGCAGGCAAGGTAAGGTGTTCAGTCGAGGTCGTCACAGGGTGTGATGGGCACCTTGGTCGAGACACCGGGTGTGAGGGCAGTAATACACGCTGACGCTTTCATAACTGTATTTGCTTCCCTCGCAAAACGGTTTGGTCTCTGGAGCCTGAAATTAGGATTGTAATGAAATAATCAAATTTGTTAAAACGTCAACTGAGCTTCCTGCCTGTACAGATGATGCCAGTAGAAAATCAATGACTACTTAGTCAACATGAAGAACCTCGCTTCGTAGGCAGCGTTCGCTGGGGGGGGGGGTCGCCG
>NW_008825115.1:30683-35871 GCF_000699105.1 Pygoscelis adeliae
CCGCGGATCCTGCTTATGGGGCTGCGGCGCAGCGGGAAGTCCTCCATCCAGAAGGTGAGGGGTAGCCGGCGGCCCCCCGCCCCCGTCTGCCGCGCTGCCTCTCTGGCGCCGAGCTCTCTTCCCTTTCTGCGTTGCTGTTTAGGCAATTTCTGCTTTTTAATGTGGGCGCATGTGGCGAAGTTGGAGCGAAAGGAGGCCGCTGCTTAAAGACGCTTGCTTCCCAGAACGGACTCCGATCATCTGCCCTAGAGAGGAAGGTGGTGTAGCATAGGTGGTAGCCTTTGTAGTTCTTCACTTTAACGCTTCAAAAATAAAATGTGAAGATACGGGTGTCAAATTTATCATGAGGCGTTTTCTTACAGATGTGAAAGCACCGTGAGCCGTACAGGTGTGTGGTGTTTAGCACTTCCGGTCGGAAGAAGACTTGAGTGGTTGTTCTGCCGTTTGATCCTTTGAAAGAGACTTCTGCTTTTGCATGAGCAGAAAGGCAGCCTCTGGTTTCCCTTAGTATGCTAGACTGAGCAAACGAGGGTCGCTGGTCGAGGAGGAAATAAAACAGTTTTGGTGCCTTAGGTTTGTTGGGAGCTTCATGAAGTCGCTAGTGTTTCTAAATAAAAATAAGACAAAACTGACTCTTTTCATCTGCCACGTAGCTCAGGAGAAGTGTAGTGCTAAGAATGATCCTTGTTCCTCAGTGCAAGTTTTGTATTTGCAGTCCCTATTATGAAGTTTTTAGGTGATATTTATATAGGAAGGCTTTACTAGTGAAATGCGGTGGTTCTCAAGCTCTAGACTCGGGGGCCTCAAACTTTCTTCAAATGCAAGCGTGGAAACCTTCAGAGATTTCTGTAAAGGTTTTATGCGGAGAAGTCTTTTTTGGACGTTGCAGTACAGCAGGTATAAATCTGCTTCTTTTAGCCATCTTACGCAGACTACTTGGTAATCCGTAGACTGTACTAGACCAATGGGTTCTAAACTGTAGACTGAAGACTCCTGTCTTTTGCTGTAGGCTTGCTTTTCTTTAGACAAGGTTTGCAAAAGGTACCCTATCTGTTAGTGAGCATTTTTTTCCATTGTGCTATTCTGAAATACAGTGGCAGACTGGGCTGTCATTGCTTTTCAGTCTTTTCAGTTATTCCCCATTATTTAGGCCTAATGCCCCCACTGTATGTGCAAATGCATTGATTGCACTGAAAGTCTTTTTCTAAGTCTCTAGTCATGTGAACGGCACTCACTATAGACTCTCATTAGAGATCTTATTGTATTATCGACAGTTGAAAGAAGTGAACCCTAAAAGCTAGAGGGAAGCAGTAACTCCAAATTGCAGCTAGATTTTAAGACTTTACAAGTCACTTTATAGATGTAGCTTTTGGACTTTTTTTTTTTTTTATGACCAAGGTTGGTAGCATCAGTTCTCTGAGGACCTATTCAAGTAGTTGTACAGGAAAGGAACAGTGTGATGTTGAGTATGTAATAAGAGGACATAGAATTTATCTTTTGCCGATCGGTTGCCGATCTGGCTTGGGAATTAGAAGCTGTGGTTCTGTTACCTAGGAGCCCATTGTGCTGCTGCCTGAGCGAACTAACTGTGGCAATAATTTGAGACACTCCTGGAGTATGAAGAAGTTTCTCTTCAACAGCATCCCTGGTCTTAGATCTGTCTAGTCCAAAAATGGTCATTACCAGACCTGATCCTTCTGTCTGAGCATTAGTTGTTGATCACCTTGCCAGAGAGTAGTGTATGCATGATACACACTGAATCGGGGAAAAGTATTGGCTTTGTGGGAATCTAGAAATTTGTCTGAAAAACATGAATTATTAAACCATTCCAGCCTTCTACTGAGAGCAATATTAACAGGAGGCCTCTCACAAAAGCAAAAATGATGGTGCTGGGGAGGAACTCTTTTTTCCCTTGGACAATTGGATTTTCCGTACTGGTATAACCTGTGAATGTTCAGTAGCAAACTGAGGTTAGAAGATTTTGGGAATGTGACGATTGTTTCAGTTTATAAAACAAATTTTTGTGCAGACTTAAGACTTGCGTAACTGGACTTACTGTACTGTTCTTATGTAATAGGAACCTGGAAAGAGTTCAAACAGAGTACCTGATTTTGGTTTTTTTGGGTGTGTGGTTTGTGGTTTTTTGTTTGTTTGTTTTGGTTTTTTTTTCTCATGGCCACCAGACTTGCTGCTCTGCCTTCTTAAGATTAGCATAAATATATTATTGGGGGAGGAATTTGTGTGCGTGGTAGAACCTAAAGCAGCAGCTTGTTTGGAGCTGCTGTAAACCTTTCATTTATACTCATTTTTCTTTAAAGGTGTTAAATAAATGAATTGAATTAGGGGAGTAGGGAGTCAGAACTAGCTGTCTGTCATGCTTCTGTAGCATGCTCTAATACTTAGAAAATCTCACAGCAAGTTGTAATGTAGTGCTCCTAATAACTAATGAATTTCTTTAAAGACTTGTCTGTCTTGTCTTCCTTTTGCTGTAGTTACCCTCTTCCTTTGTCACCCCATACCCCCCAAACCTCTCCTCTGAAAACCAGCTGCTACTTCTGAGACTTCATTATAGCAGCTTAAGAAATCACAACATTAAAGCAAAGATTCTGGAAAGCATGAAAATGGAAAAAATGGATGTACATCTTACTGCTGTTAGGGAATCCTTTGGAAGTTGCTTTTCATGGTAACCTGTGAAGCAGCTGTTCGCTTCCAATTAGTAGAGTCTCAACACCATCTTGCAATACCGTACCTTTTCTCTCTCTTTTCAGGGACCTCCTTCCATCTGCCTGTGCAAATTCCTTTCTGGACATCAGGGCAATAGAAATAGTCTAATATTACCTCAAGAAAAAAAGGGGTTTACTATGACTGGAAAAAAAAATGGAGTTTGAAAACCCATTCTGCATTTGGATTTGTAGGTAAAGGTGCCTATTTTTATGTGCAGAATGATCCTGTGCTGCAGTGGGGAGACTGGTTGTTTATGAAGGGCAAATTGCCTGCTTCGGCTGTACAGACTTCATTGAGGCATGCTTTGTGCTGGCTTGAGACAACTCCCAGTGAAGGGTTCTTACCTTTGGGTTACTTGCATTGTGAAGATTCTTAGAAAAGTTCTGGCTCTGGTTGTTGCTTCCCTTCTGAGGAAAAGGATGTAGATTTCTCAGATATAAACCAGTTATTCATATTTGCAGACAAAGTGTCAAAAAAAAGGGAAGCTATCCTAGATTTGTTACTTTCTCAGCAACTTGCAATTTTCTGTGCTAGATATTTTTCTTGCAGTTTATAGGTGTTGCTACAATGTACCCAGTAAGGTGTCTTGCGGTGTCAGGTTATATTTGATCATAAGCTCTTGTAGTAGGGATATTGTGGAAGTCATGCTTGTCACTTGATGTATAGGATTATTGTTTGGTGGTCTGGGAAATTTTTGTTTGTATGGGTCAGGCCAACATTTCAGCTGGAAGTGAAATTCTGAATGCGGCTGTTCTCTGATTTGTAAAAAAAACCCCAACCCCAACAAACACCTCCCTCCCCCCCCAAAAAAAACCCAAACCAAAAACCCAAACACATGCTTCCCTGGGGAGTCCATTCAAAGTTTAAGGTAGTGGGAATGAATATGTTGGACAAATTCAGCTCGTGGGCCCAAGGAAGGGTAGCTACTTGAAAATTGAGACAGTAATTGCGAATTAAAAAAAAAAAACAAACCCCAAAACAAAAAATCAAAAACCCAAAGAAAAGGTTTGGAGGCGGTTCAGAAATACTGCATCAGGAGTGCAGCTTAACTGCTGCAATTAAAAAATAAACCCAAGTGCCGCTGTAGAGGAGTGATTGTAGAGAAAAGCTTGACATGTCAGGAAATAAAAAAAAAATCCTGAAAACTCAAAGATCGCAGCAGGTCAAATGTGAATGGGAAATTCAGAGGGATAAAAAGAAAAATCTGAAAGAAAGAGTGTTCAAGCTGACAGTGAAAAGTTCTTAAAATATGGTAAAAGCAGGAAGTCGATGAGACCATTGGATGTTGAAGGTGTAAAAGGAACACTTGGCAATGATAAAAGCCATAGCAAGGAAACTCAGCGGATTCTTAGAATTTTACTAGCTTTGTCTGCTCTGCCTGCATATGCCTAGTCAAAATTGCTGGGCATCAGTGTTACCTGCGTGCTTCCAATCAGATGCTTCCACAGCCTTTTTATTTGCTTTATTGAAGCTATGTAAAGCGAGTAAGAGTGGGGGTAGATGCTAGGCAATAGAAATGGAATTTGATCAAAACTGTGTCCTGGTTCCCCTATTAGTATAAAAAACAGATGGGGAACATCAATCTGACGTTAACATGCTGCTTTGGGAAGGAAGGGAAAGGGGGATGATGGCGTTGCTTCTCAGAGACTCATCTGCTTTAAACTGGAGTCACTAATTCTGTCCTGCTCCCTGTGGGAGACGCTGAGTGCCAAAGAAAGAATGTTGATTTCAGAATGCTTTGAAATGGTCGATGATAACTTCCTTCTCCAAGTGGTAGAGGAGTCAGCGAGGAGAGGTGCTATGCTGGACCTTGTTCTCACCAACAGGGAGGGGCTGGTGGGGAACGTGAAGCTCAAGGGCAGCCTGGGCTGCAGTGACCATGAAATGGTGGAGTTCAAGATCCTTAGGGTACCGAGGAGGGCGTGCAGCAAGCTTGCTACCCTGGACTTCAGGAGAGCAGACTTTGGCCTCTTCAGGGATCTGCTTGGTAGAGTGCCATGGGACAAAGCCCTGGAGGGACGAGGGGCCCAAGAAAGCTGGGTAATTTTCAAGGATCACCTCCTTCAAGCTCACGAGCGATGCATCCCAACAAAGAGGAAGTCGGGCAAAAATGCCAGGAGGCCTGCATGGATGAACAAGGAGCTCCTGGACAAACTCAAACACAAAAAGGAAGCCTACAGAGGGTGGAAGCAAGGACAGGAGGGATCAGGTTAGGAAAGCTGAAGCCCTGACAGAATTAAATCTGTCCAGGGATGTCAAGAGCAACAAGAAAAGATTGTACAGATACGTTGGGGATAAAAGGAGGACGAGGGAAAACGTGGTCCCTCTCCGGAAGGAAACGGGAGACCTGGTTACCCGGGACACGGAGAAGGCGGAGGTACTCAATGACTTTTTTTTGCCTCGGTCTTCACCGGCAAGTGCTCGAGTCTCGCCGCCCAAGCCACAGAAGGCCAAGGAGGGGACT
>NW_008825115.1:36828-48940 GCF_000699105.1 Pygoscelis adeliae
CGGGATGCCATCCAGAGGGACCTGGACAAGCTTGGGAAGTGGGCCCGTGTGAACCTCATGAGGTTTACTAAGGCCAAGTGCCAGGTCCTGCACCTGGGTCGGGGCAACCCCTGCTATCAATGCAGGCTGGGGGACGAAGGGATTGAGAGCAGCCCTGCCAGGAAGGACTTGGGGATACTGATGGATGAAAAGCTGGATGTGAGCCAGCAATGTGCGCTCGCAGCCCAGAAGGCCAATGGTATCCTGGGCTGCATCAAAAGAAGTGTGGCCAGCAGGTCGAGGGAGGGGGTGCTGCCCCTCTGCTCTGCTGTGGTGAGACCCCACCTGGAGTACTGCGTCCAGCTCTGGAGCTCTCAGCGCAAGAAGGACACGGACCTGTTGGAGCGGGTCCAGAGGAGGGCCATGAAAATGATCGGGGGGATGGCACACCTCTGCTATGAAGAAAGGCTGAGAGAGTTGGGGTTGTTCAGCCTAGAGAGAAGAGAAGGCTTTGGGGAGACCTTCTTGCAGCCTATCAGTACTTAAAGGGGGCTTATAAAAAAGATGGCGGCAAACTTTTTAGCAGGGCCTGTTGCGACAGGACAAGGGGGAATGGTTTTAAACTAAAGGGGGGTAGATTTGGACTAGACATAAGGAAGAAATTTTTTACGCTGAGGGTGGTGAGGCACTGGCCCAGGTTGCCCAGAGAGGTGGTGGATGCCCCATCCCTGGAACCATTCCAGGTCAGGTTGGACGGGGCTCTGAGCAACCTGCTCTAGTTGAAGATGTCCCTGCCCATGGCAGGGGGGTTGGACTAGATGACCTTTAGAGGTCCCTTCCGACCCAAACTATTCTATGATTCTAAAACTGTGCTGCAAACCCTGAGGAATTTCTAGTTCTTGCAATACAGCCGCTATGTATCTAGAACTGTTTTTACTTTTCCATACAAATGTCCTGCTGTTTAAAACCTCATTTAGATCCTGACTCCCTCAAACGTTTGCCTTGAGGAACTGAATTTTTTTCCCTTAAAAATCTAGGCTGACGTGCTACTTTGAACCTCACTAAACAATCCATTAACTACGCTGGGTGTGGAGTTGTTTGTCTTGCATTTTTTTTGACAGATTGTTGCACTAGGTCTCTTCAATGGATGACTTCTGTAAGTGTGTGAAACATTTAAAAAAAAAAAAAATTACCAAGTGCTATATAGGAAACATCTTTCTTTTTGCAGTCCTAGCGTTCGACCACCTTACATTTGTAGTAACTTTTGTAATATACAGTTGAGTTGCTTTAGTGCAATGTTCGCTGTTAAAATTGACTTCCTTTGCTACAGGCTGCTTTGCTGTGGGGTTACATGCTAGTTCTGTTTGTTCAGGGAAGGGCTAAAATCCCAGCGGGGCTTTTTGAGTACTAGCAATGAGTATGTTTTTCATCACTGCAGCTAAACCGTTTACCAAGTAGCGTGAAAGCTTTCATTGTTTCTTTAGGGTACTTGAGAGGGTCAGCAAACATAATTCAGTTGTTAATAGACTGCAAACTACGTAGCTGCTTGGGTCTCTAAAACTGAGATGTTATTTTTGTACATTTTTATTGTAGTTTAGGAACAGTCTGATTATATTGTCTTAGCACTTGACAGCAGACTAAAAGCAACGTTTCCTTTAGGAATCTCTAAGACTGGAAAGAAGTAGTTCCTAAAAGCTTGCCATTGCTTAATTAACATGGTGGCTTTATACCAGATCTGAATTGGCTAATATAGCAGAATTTGAAAATACTGTGTTAGACTCGCAAGGAAGAAATAGTAACTAGGATGTCTGTGTCTTTAGGCAGTAGTGTTATTTAGACTTGTGAAAATGTTTAACTGTATGTGGTTGCTTGGCTCTGGTTGAGGGTAGGTTATTTCCTTAGCTGATGCAGGAAGCTGACTATTTACCAAAAGGAAACTGAACACTTCAGAATGGACAAACCTATTTGTAAGATTCAAGTCGCAGAACTTTTACCAATCTCTTCTAGTAAGATAAAGTCGAGACTATTATTTGTGTTCTTTTAACAGGTGGTGTTTCACAAAATGTCTCCCAATGAGACTTTGTTCTTGGAAAGTACCAACAAGATCTACAAAGATGATATTTCCAACAGTTCATTTGTGAATTTCCAAATATGGGATTTTCCTGGACAGATGGACTTTTTTGATCCAACATTTGATTATGAGATGATCTTCAGAGGAACAGGTGCTCTAATATATGTTATTGATGCCCAGGTAAATACAAATCACTAAGAATCACGAGGAAGTTTTCTTTTTGCTTTGTGTGCAAGAGGAATGATCGAGAAGCTAATAATTTGTATTTTTAAATAAGTTCATAAAACATCTGTTATGTATGAAAGGATGCGTTGGCAATCTGACTTTTGGTGTGTGGTTTTTAGTTTTGTGAAGTGACTGGAACATATGCTCCCGGTGGAGAGAGCGGAAAGGGGCGAGTACTCTGAACTTACCTTTTCTACAATAATAGTGAGAACCTGCTGTGCTAGGTGGTCTGAATTATCCCTTCCCTCTGCTGTTGACTGCTATGGAGTTCATTTAAAAAGAGCACGCTTCTGACCTCACTTTCAAGTACTGGTACTATTGGGTATCTGGTAGCTTCTAATGAACTTAGGAATTGCACCGTGGGAGACCACCTGGTTATTAGGACCGTCTTGGAGATTGCTGCCGCCTTTTGCTCTGAAGCCTAGTTTTGTGTGGCTGAGCCTTGTATAGGTAATGCAACTTAATTTACATAACAGAATCTAAGCTACTTGGATTTCTGACACTCCAAGGTATTCTCTTCTCCCATACTTCTGTTTAGTTACAGAAGTGAAGTGAAGTTCTTGCACTGAAATATTTTGCTCTTGTGCAGAATGGAATAGTTATCGGAGATAAAGCCTTGTCATTCATTCCTGCCAAAACTGATTTACAGGATGACTACATGGAAGCTCTAACAAGACTCCACATTACAGTTTCAAAAGCCTACAAGGTCAACCCAGAAATGAACTTTGAAGTTTTTATTCATAAAGTTGATGGTTTATCAGATGACCATAAAATAGAAACTCAGAGGGATATTCATCAGAGGGCTAATGATGACCTTACGGATGCTGGGCTTGAAAAACTTCACCTTAGGTGAGTTAAAGATTCTGGCATATGTGATTCTACTGTTGCTGATATGCATACAGACTAATGACTCTTAGATGTAATAGTGGACAGACCAGAGCAAGGCCTTGTTAGTTTCTTAATATTGCACGAACTCTTGTTATAAAATACGCTGCTGAATTTATGGCCGAGCCTCAGCTGTTAGGCTGACTAAAATAAGGCAGGCTACTGTATCAGATTCCAATCAACAGATTTATTCATAAACTCGCTGATAATTCAAGGTCCTTTTGCATACTTTTCATTCAGCATAGCAGGCTGAATTTGTATATGTGACCTGGAGGAGCAGGGGAATGAGAGGGGAAGCTGCCTGCCTTCTAGTCCTGGCTAGCACTGACTTTTCAGTGTGATTGGTTTTAAAAGCTTAGTCTCTTACTTGATATTTGGCTCGCTTTTAAGGTGTCTTCTACTGACACCTTTAAAACAAGCTATCTTTTCTGTTTTTACTGCTATTTTGATTCTCTTGGAGCCTTTAAATATTGCCAGTATTTCTTGGTGTTAGTGTGAACAAAGTGGAAGGCCAGGAACGGGACTTAAAGAAATCTAGTCAAGCATTTAACACCTTTGTGATAAGCATTCTGCAGGCTAAGTGTGTTGTGAAAGCATGTTCAAATTTTTCTCTCTGTTCTCCCATCTCCTGGGGACGGGGAAAGTCTGTTTCATGTTTACTCCAGACGCTCAGAAATTAGGTTCTTGGTGTAGTGGCCAGGTATATTGTGATAAAGGCATCCCAGCTAAATCATCAGGCCTGAATGTTAGAAAACATAGCTTTAACATTTCTATTACAATTCTGAAATACTCTTGAATCTTTGTTCTTTTTTCTTCCTTTTCCCTCCCTCGTCATCTCAGCTTTTATTTGACCAGTATCTATGACCATTCAATATTTGAAGCCTTCAGTAAGGTGGTACAGAAGCTCATTCCGCAACTGCCAACGCTGGAAAATCTACTAAATATCTTTATATCAGTAAGTGTTAATCTAACAGAACTTGGAGTGAAATACGCGGAACGGTAAAGCAAGTCCTTCTGCTAAGGAACGCTGGCTAGATCTGCCCTTGGGAGATTCAGGTGGCACTCATGTTGGTGTACTCTGCTGGCCCGGTTGCCTGCATTAGAAACTCTTTACCATGGCTAAATTGTACTGGTGTGTGCTTTGTGCAGGTTTCTCTAAATACTGACAAAGTATAGTTTGGCTGGTTATAACTGTTGATATGGAAGTTTTCTGCCAGCACGATATACTGATTAGCCTGCTAAGGCACTTAGTAGTCTAATGTAGTTGTACTGGCAAGAGACTTTTTTCATAATATGAACTTGGCCTTGAACTAAATTGTCTATTTCATGTGGCCTGTGAGACTTTTGCCCTTATTCTTTTAGCATTTGCATTTCTTATAGATTTTGTGACCTAGAAATTTGCTGCTGTATACTTTAAATCAAATAAAATAACACCCTAGAGACAAGGCTGAAGTAGCCTGTCATTTAAGTTATGTCTGTGAGGCTGTTGCAGGCATGTGGACAACATGGAAAAAAACAGTTGCAATTGAGAGGAGCTGTGCAGGTCAGATGTGTCGCCCCATGCTACTGTAGAATCCTTGTTTCCTGTGTTGGCAGAGGACTGTCCGTAATAACCTGGCCCAGTAGATAAAGGGCACGTTAATGCTCACCCTGTTCAGTGCCATGAGGGTATGGAGCGTGGCCCTGATGCTGAAAGGATCGTCTGGATGTCCTCAGGACACTGCCTTGGGTATTCAGACTAGCTAGGAAGAAGCGATTAGGAATGCTTCTGGTGTATAAATAGAAATTAAGCTTTGCCAGAAATCCATAGTGTATATGTGGTAACTTAACAGCAGAAGGCTTCTGAACTTAGTATGAGCATGTGCACTTTGCCAAAGTGCTCAGTTACAAATGGGGTGGTACAATTGACTTGGTGCTTTTCCGTACCCGTAACTGCCATAATGTGATACTTCTCATGGAGTCATAAGTTTAGAAGCTGACTTTATTTGCTCTGCATGTTAAACTATATGGCAACTGCCTCACACAGAAACTGAACTGCCAAGATACTACAAGTGTAAAATTTAAGTGTCAGCATACTACTATGAAGTAACTCGTCTCTGAGCCTGGTCCATCAGGTGGATGTGAACGTGTGGCTCTTCTGGAGTTAACAGAACCACAGAAGAGGAAAACTGCCGAATTTGAGTTCTGGAAGCACAGTAAAATGTAACCTTAATTATGATCTGGTAAATAATAAACTAAAAAGAATTCTAACTGAGTCCCCAGCTCTATTTTTTGTCAACTAGAAGGTGAGGGTGATATGTGCTATGGCAATCAAGGGTATTGTATTTATAAACTATATGCTCTAAATCTTGATTCTGTCTTAAGCCTCTAAACTGGTTATGTTTAAACCATTTCCTGCTGTTAAGAATGTGAAAGCGTATGAATTCTACTTGACATTTTAAAAATGCAGTTATTTTTAAAATTCATCCAAATTCTTTCTCTTTCTGAAGAATTCAGGCATTGAAAAAGCTTTTCTCTTCGATGTAGTCAGCAAAATCTACATCGCAACAGACAGTTCCCCTGTGGACATGCAGTCATATGAGTTGTGCTGTGACATGATTGATGTAGTGATAGATGTTTCCTGTATATATGGGTAAGTGATGAATACTCTTAGGAAAAAGTCCTTAAAAGTTGTAGAATAGGTTACAAACTGTGTAAGTGGTGCTGGCTTTGTCATCCAGCAAGATGCTATCGATTGGTCTGTAGAGCACATTGGTTCTGTAAGTAACTAGAATAAAGCCAAATGATTTGGCAGCTGGATCGAGCATTTGTACTCCGTTTGTTTTCTTCAACGCATGGCCATAGACAGCCACCTGACATTTACAAATGTCAAGTGTTTCATGTAAAATATGAATACTGCTGTGTCTTGTTTGGCATGGTGGGTGCAAGTATGTTAACACCTGCAAATAACTGGGGTTGACAGCATGCCATAGCTTGTAAGCGTAACTTGCAGTCACATTGCTTTGAGACTTGCCACTATCTGAACAGAATAGCTTTTGTGAGGTCAACTCGTCTCTTGCTGATTTTCTCTGAGGGATGCATATAGTGCTTGTTTCTCATGATTTACGGCTAAATTATACTTCACAACGGATTTCTGATGTGGCTCTGGAGAAGCGGTAACTTATTTTAGAACTGTGGTTGTAGCCTGGAAAGTACAGTGCTGCCAAGAAACAGCGCAACGTTTAATGGTCTGTCTCCTGATGGGTCAACCCAGGGTTGTGTAACTGTTTGTTTTGTGGTTTTTTTTTCAGGAGTGAGTGCTTAGAAGTAGCTTGTGATACATCTTTTGCTTTTACAGTAATTTAACTAACGCTAATAACTTGCAGATAGAAAGCAGCATCCTGATCTTTTCTTGTAAATGCAGACCGGTTTAGCTTAAGACCAAAAAGTGTCCTGCTCCCTGTTGCACACCCCTTCCCGCCACCGCCCTCACTAAGGAAGCCTTTGTATTAATTTACCAAAAGTAATTTTGCTGAGATGTCACTCCATTGATGTTTCTACACAGAAGTCCTGCATTAGAATCTTCAAACCAATCACTTGATACCTTACTGTGGCACTGTAAACTCAGTGAAACAGTGAGTAGCAGTGACTCTTTGGTTTGAAGGTAAACTGCGCTATAACTAATGTACTATACTACCTCCATTAAGAATGCTCAGCTGTAAGCTGAAAACAGTATTGACTAAACAGTCACAGCTCTTAGTTTGATATCAAAAGAATGCATGCTAATAGCTTGCTCTTAACTGCTCATCTAAGATGGATAGTATCTAGTGAAGCCCTCTACTCTGTTTAGGTCTAGCTTTTCTGAGAAACTTAAGGTGTGATAATGGTCTTACTTACGATAGTATTAAGACCTGCACTGCAGGTTCTTCACTTGCTCACTGTTCAGTATGAGTGATATTCTTCTAACTGCATTTAACAGGTATTTGTCTTGAAGTTACATATGCATGTCTACTAGATTATGTCTTGGGTTAACTCGTTCTTTCTTAGGTTAAAGGAAGATGGCACTGGAAGTGCTTATGATAAAGAGTCAATGGCAATTATCAAGCTCAATAACACAACGGTCCTGTACTTAAAGGAAGTAACAAAGTTTTTGGCATTAGTTTGCATTCTTAGAGAAGAGAGTTTTGAGCGCAAAGGTAAGGACTTCCTCCCCATTGAACGGCTTTTATCTAATGTTTTATCAACTATAAAATATTAATATGACTTTACAAGTCACCTTGATATTTGTGTAACTAAATTTGTTTAATTTCTTGTGGGAGGAATTTTCTCCTTTCGTAGAGATAGGTATAAAGAGGTCTTATTTTTATCCTTGTGGTTCATTGCTTTAGTCGCTGTCCTCCTCCTGAAATGACTTGTGTAGCTAATGTGGCCTGTGTCACTACCATCTGCTATAGTGGAATCAATAGAATGGAGTAATACTTATGTTCTGCTTGACAGCTGCTGTATCGTGAATAGCCATATTCTCTATCATGTGTTGCGTTGATGTAATTTTTTTAATGTATGACTGAAGAAATCAACAGCAGTAGGCTAGTACAGTATGTGGTAGGAACTTAGAACAAAGTGTTTAATACATTGCAGGTCTAACCAACTATATAGTTGCTTGGACCTGTAGGAGATGACGGTATGAATGGTCTTGCATATGTTATGGGGTAGAAATGACAGTGTAGGCCCTAATGTCAAAGTATTTGACTTACATGGGGACCGTACTTACCTTGGCATTCTAAAAAGAGAAAAAGCACATGTGTTCTTTTAATAACTGTACTGTATTTGATCTCAAAAGTTTCGCACCACAGTTATGATATATATATGAATGACAAAGTTCAAGATAACGTTCAAGTGATGCTGTACTAGCATGTTTTTTGGGGGTAAAGTCTTGTGTTGTCCCCTCACCTGCTGTTTAATTATGAATATACATCTCGCACTCCAAATGAGTACTTTTTTTTTTTCTACAAACCGAGACAGTCTAAATAAATACTGGCATCAGTAAAACTTTGTTAAATCTTCTGAATCCAAATTCATACTAAATTAAGTAGCAAAATAGCTGTTGGTTAAATGAAACATTTTATATTTATTTTGAAGTTCTGTTGATTATGTAAATGTGCCAGGCTGAGCACAGTTTTTCTTCTCCCTTCCCCCTCCTTGACAGGTCTGATAGACTACAATTTTCATTGCTTCCGCAAAGCCATTCATGAAGTCTTTGAAGTAGGTGTTGCCTCCCACAGAATCTGCAACCATCAATCAAGCGCCTCAAATATGAAAGCAGTGACTCACAATGGCACACCTAGGAATGCAGTCTAGAGGAAAACTAAAGCCGTTGGATAGACTTGTCAGCTCTTCACTCCAAAGTTTTGTGGAACAAGAGAAGAATAGTCTGAAAGCCTGAAGTATGTTTCACAGGAGAAGAGTGGCGCTAACTGTGGAACAGCAACTTGTAACTCATGTTGGACAACTGAAACTACTGTAAAAAAAAAATACTTTGAGGCCAGTGGAGTTAGAAATGCCAGTTTGAAACCAGCTTTATTGCAAGTGCAGTGGTTTTTCAGTTTGGAGTCTTATTTTAACAGTCTGTCTCTGACTGGTTGCCCGGTCAAAACTTACGAATGATTGAGTTGAGTTTTGCATGAAACACTGAATAGTCACTTGCTCACCTTTTTTTTTTTTTTTTTTTAATTAATCTGTAGAATATCCACTTTTGCTTAAGTTGACCCTTTTGTCATGAAAAAAAAAAGTGGTGGTATTATTCAGGCATGTGAAACTCAGGCTTTTTATTTGGTGAGGATGGTCTCACAAATCATTCCATAACGTAGTTCTTGCTCTCACGTTGGTTTTGCATGAAACACTGAAAAAATAATTGGTCCCCTTTTTTTTTTTTTTTTTTTTAATTAATCTGTAGAATATCCACTTTTGCTTAAGTTGACCCTTTTGTCATGAAAAAAAAAAGTGGTGGTATTATTCAGGCATGTGAAACTCAGGCTTTTTATTTGGTGAGGATGGTCTCACAAATCATTCCATAACGTAGTTCTTGCTCTCACCGGTGTGCTCAGAGTATTATTGTGAATTCTGTACCTGTTAAGTGGAGGCAAGGTAGAGCTCTGTTGTAGTGATTCTATGGTTGTTTGGAGAGCTGACCCGGAGTTTCATTTTAAGAGATAGTGATACTTTGCTTTCAGACCACACTTCTCGGTATGCCCCCTTTGATGGAAGGGAAGTATGAAAACCAGAAATAAACTACCTGCTCTCTTTTGCAAAAACATGGATGTCATAAATCTGTGTGATTAATCCTATTCACAAAACAACTGCGTGGCTAACTAAACTGGAATGTCTGCCATCAGTTGGAATAAAGCAACCACTTTCAGCTATTCCCAAGCAAAGAAATGACAGTTACTGACTCTTGATGATGGAGCTCTCTCTACCCTCTGACTGATAATCAAGACAATTCCTAGGAAAATGTCTGAGGGTGTTACCCTTGCATGGCAATTAAATATCAGTGTGCCACAACCTACTAATAATACTGGACATTGAAAGTGCGTTGATTCTGTACTGTGGCAAACACCTTCTTGTTTGTCGCCATGCAATCTGAATAGAATAGTGTTTTTTCCGATTTTGTGAATGCTGCCTTTCATACTATGGGAAGTATATCTGAATTGTTTTAATCTAATTTATTGGTATTATTACTGCAGATGTCATACTGTACATCAGCCTTGCTATGCAGTAAGCTCAGCTGCTGGCCCATAAAGATCTTGCCTCTTTTTACCTGTCCCTATGTGTGTATAGGTGTTGCGAAGCCACTGGACCAACTGACTATACAAGTGCCACTATAAAAGTTTCTGCAAGAAGATCTGTAACTGTAAGCGATCTCTGCAACTGATGTATTTATGTGGTCAGAAATAACCACAGGATTGCTTTTGTGCTTATAGAATGGATTTTCATTGAACTATGTAAAAATGAGTATACATGCATTAACATTAAGGTGTATGCACATACTGTGTAAATGTTTTTCCTCTGTTTTAAAGATGTTGTATGATACTAAATACATAAAGGATCTGCTCCAAAAGTTACCACAGTCAGCGTGAGACTTGGGAATTCAACTGCTCTAGTTCAGTTCTCTTAATAGCAGTTGTAGTTCTGAACCTAGGCTGAGCCCCTTTTTGGTAATGGAACTGCAGGGTTTTTTTAAGGAAGCGCTGCAGGCTTGTAAGATTGGGTTTTGTAGCTTGCAAGCTCTGTCACAGTGTTCTAGTACTCAAGGTGAGAGGAGAAGTAATTGGCAAGATCACAGGAAGGAAGAAATCATTCCCATTTGTGCAGTGAATTTTCCATGTTCTAAGTACACATGTATGTTCCTCTCTTTGTCTTCACTCTCTACATGATTTTGTGCTAATAAAATGAAAAAAGGTCAAACTGTAACACTGTTGTTTCTGTTGGAGGATGAGACGCTTCAGCAAAAGTCTAAAGGCCTATACGGTTAAGCAAATTTCAGAAAGCCATGTTATCTTCACAGTATTTCTTTTAAAAAGTTAAATACCACCTTCCCATGTGAGGCTTTAAAAATTTTAGTCAACCTTAGCTTTCCTCTCAGTTAAAAGCTGACTCCAAACAGAATACTCGGTTTTCAGAAGATGACTCTAGACTTTAAAGGCATATAAATGAAGTGACTTGTTCTCTTCTTTTGATTAATGGTGAGTCTTAGGCTGCATTCTGAAATTCTGCCTTCTGGTGTGCGTGTTGCGGTGTTTTTTTGTTTTGGTTGTTTTTTTGGCAGCATTACCTTACTCTTGAATGGTTGCATTTACTAAAGGTTAATGGTAGCATCTCAAAACAGAATACTGATGATTTTCATTATTACCTGAACAATATTAGGTTTAAAAGTTAGCTGTCTCTAGTAAGGAGCACAATGTTTCTTTCGTTTACTAGAACTAGTCTTAATGTCTTTCCTAACGTTAATCAATTTAAGTCAGATGCTGCTATTTGAGTGTTACTTAACCTGTTGCTGCTTTAGCGAGGCAGTTTTCGGTTTCTGCTGAAATCTTTATGCTGCCAGGGAGGGAAGGGGAAGGATAGGAATTAGGCTTTATTTTCTCCCTTGTCCAGGGACCTGTCTCCCCTTCCTGTGCTGACCTGCTGCTGGGAGAGATCCTATTAGAGATAAGGGAAGGCAATATCACAGTCTCCCCAATAAAAGGACTGAAATTGTAAAGGAGACCATCAACTAGTGCTTCACCTTTCCGCCTTTTTTTTTTCCTCTGAACCTGTAGCGGTACAGACGCTCTGCAGTCTTTTTTGCAAACAACCGAGCATGTGTGCTTTTAAGGAGAAAAAAGGTGCAGAGAGGGGAGGGTGTGGGGGAAAAGGTGACTAGCCTGTAGGGAGAAGGAATAAAATCCCTTCCTGTTGAAGACTAAGGCAATCCCTTGCAAGATACCTTTTAAAACTCCACGTGTCTGGCACCAGATGGTTGCTAATCACGCGCTAGGTTTCCAGCTGACAATCGTGCCAGCTGTAGCACAGGAAAGGGAGGGACAGAAAGGCCAAGCCTGGGAAGAGGGGGCAGAAGAATAAAAGATGGTGTCTATCTGCTGTCCTAAAGATTTAAATCTGCCTATCGTTTGGCTGGAAGAGCGAGTGCTTTTCCCTCCCTTCCTCTCAGACCTCCCCAAAAGTCACGCGTGACTGAATCACTCACTCTGTATCTAACGAACAGGAGCTGTAAGCGCGGGGATACACGGAGCGGGGTCTCGCCTTCACGCAGCGGGAAGGGAAGCGCGGGGAGAACTCTCGTCGTCTGGCGGCCTGCGGCGAGCGGCCCTCTTTCCGAGGCATCTCGTCCCCGCGCTGAGAAGCGTCACTGAGGCGCCGATGGCGGGCGCTGTCAGAGCCCCCGCCAGGGAGCTGAGCGGGGCCGGGGCCGGGGCC
>NW_008825115.1:49195-89662 GCF_000699105.1 Pygoscelis adeliae
GGCCGCGCGTGGTGGCGAGAGCGACCCTTGCGCCGTTACTCGCCTGAGGGGAAACTCGCTACCGTAGTTGCCGTCTGCGGGACCGCTGCGTATCGACGCTTGGCCTGGCGCGGATCGGTGTGTGCTGAGTTGCTGAAGACTAGGAGCGTTCCGTCCGGCTCTCGCAGTACGGGATGTGACAGGCTTTGGGAGCTGCCGGTCAGCCTGACTATGTACCTGACGCCTGTGCGTGTACGGTCTTTTCTCATTTGCGAAAGATTTTGTGTTCCCTTCGGTATAGAATAGCGGGTTTTTTTAGCTTTGAGTGCCTTCTCGCGGTAGATGGCACTCTTGTAACATGTCTACGAGATTTAAAAAAATGTTTCCTTACCCGAAACCATCATCGTCACTTTCTGCCTCAAGTAGGTCTTACTTGGGACAAACACGCATCCACTTGCTGCTGCACAGTAGGACAAGTTCAGAGGTGTTTGTAGTTCTTCCTTGAAGACTGAGTTAACTTAGAACAGAGCAGCTGAGGAAAACTGTCTTCTTTAAACTTTTCTGTTTTGTCAAGTGCTGTTGCTGTATCCCAGGTAAAGCGTTTTCTTTTATTTTTTCTTCCTTTACATTTCCACTAACTCCTGCTACTGTGCATATGGCCATCTTCTCCCTTCCTTTCCTTTTCCCACTATGCTTTGCCTTCCCAGCACTGGTTTCTACCCTGAGAGTTGGAAATGGGTAGCAAGAGAGAAGTATCCTTTAAAAAGGAGTTCTAGAGGTGCCTTTTCTGAATGCTGGACTGTTTTTTGAATCAACCTACATTTGGTAAAATTCTCTTATATTGTCTGGATAAAAAGGATTTTGTCCTCCTGTCAGTTTGTTCAAGTGCAAAGTAAACGTTTTTTGCGCAAGATCCCTTATGCTAGAATATTTTCATTTGCGTTACGAACAGAGTATTTTTCCATGTCTAGAACTATTATTATATTTGCTTATTTTCAATATGACTGTTCACCTTTTTGCTACTACGTGATATCCTTTTTAACTTCAACATTTGTTCTTACCACGTATGTCTAAATGGACAGTCAAAGAGGAGGTACAGAGCCAAGCTGTTCTTGATAGTGGCTGATGGTATGATGAGGGAGAGTGACATCAAGTTGCAGCATGGGCAGTTCAAGTTAGATACTACGGAAAAAAGCCTTCGCTGAGAAGGGGATGCGGTACTTGGAACAGGTTACCCAGAGAGTTATGGGTCGCCATCCTCGGATGTTTTCAAGCTTCAGCTAGGAAAAGCTAGGGCTGACCTGATGTAGGGTTGGCATTAGCTTTGAGAGGGCAGTTGGACACGATGACGTTCAGGGGCGCCTTGCATCCAACAGCTCTGTGATGCTGGAAAATATTTCTAACTCTGCTAGCTGAAGAGTATAAGCAACAGATGAAACATTTTCTAATTTGCAGTATATATGCGGTTCAAAATACAGTATCAATGAAGAGAGATAGGTGGTAGGACCACCAGGCGTAGATGTGCGGTCTGTAGTGTGCAATGTGTTCAAAAATAGCGAGAAAAATGCTTTTTTTCTCTCCGTAAGTGGTTTGGTATTATTCCCCAAGGGAATGTGAGGTAAGTAAGCAAGTGCTTGATTGCTGTTAGGAATAATGCTTTATATTGATGTAAACGTTGCACAGGACCAAGCAGTAAAGGCAACATAAAGTGTATATAGGGTTTTAAAATTAAAGACAAAATAAAGTCTGTATCTCCGTTTTAACTAACTTTGTAGTTTTAAAGGATAGATCGCCTAAGTTTACTGGGAAACAAGCAAATCTGCCGAGCTTTACTTAACATGTGGCTATATTAGCTGCACGTTTGTGTGGATTTAAGAATTACTTCACTGCTCCTGAGCTTCAAACTGTATGTTGCTGCCCAGTTTGGTCTTAATGTGTGAACAGGTATCCCTTAAGCATGAGAAGGAAAGAAACAGCAATTTCTTTGGTTTTAATTAACCCTAAATTAACCCTAGCTTATTTTCTGAGTATGCTCTGAAATCCATGTAAAGATGGTGCTAGTGGGTGTTTGTATATCTCCAGGTGCACAGCTTTATTAATGGCACCATTATAAAAATGCAGACCTTGTAAAACTGGGAGGGAGAGCCATATCACAGAGCAGATTGCATAGTCTTGGTATGATTTTATTTAAATCTGTAAGTTCTTCTCAGTTTTAGTCAGGAAGTAGATTTTTTTTGAGTATAAGTGTTTGTTTTAAATACAAGCATTTTTATGGTTCTAAATAGAAGTCAAAGTTGCTACTTTGCAATTTGGATTTTTTTCTCTGTACTCTGCTCCGATATTTGTTTTTGAAAGCTATAATTTTTCTGGGCATAAGCAGCTACTGTTTTGCTTCTGTGATTCACCTTCCAGATGGTTGTGTTTGGGGTGAAATATTAAAGAATTTATAACAGTGTAATATATTCAGCGTGAAAAGAAATGCCACTGAAACAGCAAAGTACTTAAGATTTGCTTTTTAAAAATTCAAGTTTCACAGAGGAATAGATCAATATTCCATCATTTAACAGTTGAGTTTAAAAGGCTGCTGTGAAGTGAAGCAATATATCTTATATTGGATGTAAGCTACTTTGATGCTAATTCCCTGGTTTTGTGTCACTTAAGGGCAAATAAGCATTCCAGCTCCAGTCATGGCTCATGTCACTGTGTTAGGCATTTACTGTACCTCCACAACTATGCAATTCATGTACAACAAAAAGTGTGACAGCTTTTTTAGCTACTTTGTTACACTACTAATTTCTTGGTTTCTTAAAAAAATATCTTTTACAGCTTCAAGCAGAGTGGCATAGTTTGAGTCTATAACACTGATTTGGTCCTGCCTGGGAACCGTTTTCATGGTATTTTAGAAATCTAAATAAAGGCACTACTGTTTTATTTTTCATTGTTGCTGTGACAGCATTGTTCCCAGAAAGAAAATGTAAGCTGTATCAAATAAAAAAACCCAAACACCCAAAAACCAAAAAGCCCCCAACCAAAACCCTAAATATTTAGTGATAATACAAATTGCAAAGCACCTCCTTCACTTTAATGAACGAATTGCAAAAACACCTCAGTCCTTTGTATGGCATGAATATTGACTGTTTACTGGGCTAAAGATTTCCGTGCATCATTTAGAAAACACTTCCCTCTGGGTATTCTTGAATGCATACCATCATGAACCGTTCATAGGTGTAAGTATTAGGGGAGGACTTCCATGTGTCATGAGAGCATTCCAAACTGTGTGCCTGGATTGGGATTGCTTCTGCAGTTATTGAATTACTTGTGCAGCCTTTTGTAGTTATTTTTCACTTGTCTTCAATGTTAACTGAGCACAGCTGAGGATCTTAACCTGCCCCTCCTCCCCACTCCCACCGTAAAAGTTCCATATAATGGAGGAAAAAACAGACGAGGAGGAAAAGAATCTGAAATACAGTCTGTCTGGTGTATCTTCAGAACTGTACTACACAGAAGGTATTGAGTGCTTGCTGTTCAACACTGCTAGCCATGCCCTTTAAACAAATTGTATTTCTGTTTATAGAACTTGCCACTGAAATAATATAAAATGGTCTATTTGATAATGTAATTAATGCTGACAATTTCCCAGTATCGTCCCAGGTGACAAATATATTGCTCGTTATTCCCAGTCTCTGTGCACAAACAGAATGTAATCTTTTTGAATGATTGGGTAACATACTATACAATCAAAAGCGATTACCAAGTAGGATACTTCATGTCAACTAGGAAAAGTAGCATAGTCACTACGCTTGTGCCACAGCAGCCCTTCTCTGTAATCATGCTCAGTGCAAGTACAGAAAGACTTGACTTTAAAATAATTTGCTTGGCAGCATCAGAACCTGGTTACTGTCTTACAATTAGTAATTGTATATCACTTCTTCATCAAGTCTAAGAGGTATCCTGAAAACATGTTCATATGGGCTCTGGGATGACAAATTTGATTTGAGTAAATCGGAAGCAGACTCTTTAAAATAAACCTTTGTTCTGTGTTGTAGGTGGAAATACAACAAGTACGTACAACACCACCACTACCACCCACCAGAATACAATAAAATACAAAATGCAGCACTGGGTACAAAGCATGCCTGGTAGTAAGTCAAGAAAGGTTTTTTCTTACTTGTCCATTGACCTGGGCTCTAATTCTATATCAAATGCGCACAGGTGTAGCTTGTTACCCACTTCTCATTTGAGGGGAACGATTGGTGTGACTTCCATGTGAGCTGTATGTCTTTCTACGGACACAACTTAGGCAAGTTTTTTCTTCCTCCTGCTCTTTTAAGAGATCAGTATCTTCAAAAGTTTTAGCTTATATTATAATAGTACCTATTGTATGCAAATATATTTTCTGCCTTTTTTGTTGCCATTTATTTAGCCAAGACATTTTTACAACAAACACAAAATTCTATAGAAGTACAATCACAGCTAGTATTAATAAATCGGTCCAAGATAAGCCAGACCAAATCTGTAAAGGTTTTTGTAGTTTGTTACAGAGAAAACAGGTTCAGGGCTGATGAAACTTCCTAAAGACTGGTTTGCTGCTTTCTCGTCCTTTTCTGATGGTGAAGATATGATGGTCGGTTATGTTCTTTAGATTACTGAGGCTGCAGTCAGTGAGTGCTACTGGGTATTTAATTGTTACAAAATGAGGCTTGCTAATTAGGTTTGCGAGCAACTGATTTGTCTTTGGTAGCAGGGAGTATGACCACATTTTCTAGCCTCATGAACTTGATGGAGGACAAAAGACTGTTCTGACTGCCCTGTTCCTTTCTGTCCTTTATTTGTGTGTTATGTTAGAAGATTCTAATTTCCCTTCCTGCCTTTTTACCTTAGATAATGTCACTTTTTTCAGCGATCAGCTAGGTAATTCAGAACTAATTATCCTGATTTACATCTCAGACACCTGGTGAGGCAAGAAAAGCAGTCGGGGACCATTCAAAAGGCAAAGGACCAATTGAAATAAATCTGTGTTTAAACAGGAGGTTAGAGAAATGCTGGAGGCTACAGCTGCGGCATTTGAAGAGTGGAGTGTTTGGAAGATCCGGACTAAAGAATCAGAATTGTGACTTTTCTGGAAACTGTTTTCTTTTCAAGGCAAAATAGACAATATTCCAAATGTAGGAACAGAGCTCAGCTTCAGGAGAGAAACTTTTTTTTACCTAGACCCAGAACTCATGCAGCCTTTTTAATAGGGTTCTCATATTTATTTCTGGCAACTATAAATGTCTAAGGTTACACACTTTGCTTTCATAATGGAATCGTCTGGAGGTGAATTAACTCTTCCTTTGAAGTCTGTTGCAATCCTAAGGTAGGACTTTCTTTGATTAAAAAGTGGCAAATGTGTAAATTAGGTGGCTGTTGATTCTTTAATGTTCTGTTTTCTTTCCTACTTTGAGAGGAGAAGCTATCCCAGTCTGTCCACATCTCGCTTCTCACTTTGATTTTCTCAATAGAGTTTTTATTGATGTTGTGTCCATCCCCCTCTCTCCTTCTCTCCTCCCCCCCCGCAATGTCTTTCAGGCTGCTAACTGCTTATTCTTTATCTTAAATCTGTAGGAGAAAAGCAAAGAGGTAATATTTGCATTTATAAGCCTATATAATTGTGAGTGTTTTGAGAGTCTGATAATTTTGATTACCTTTGAAAGCAAGGAAAAATCTCACTTCCCCATAAGCACATTCACTCTTCAAAAATCCTGTGAGCCTCCATGTGTCTCAAGGCTAGCTTTTGTCACATGTCACATACCTGTTAGCTGGAACTCGCTGGGATGAAAACATGCTCCCAGGTTGATAGTACTCATTGTTCAGAGCCATCTTCTGAGCTGTTGTAGTCACTCATCAGGTTTTGAAATCTCATTTGAAGATCAACTAGGTACTAGGCCAGACAGTTTTTGACCTGGAAGGTGATCTCATTTGCAGTCTTCCCTCCCCTCCACTTCCCCCCCACCATTTTTTTTTTTTATATGGCCTTGATGGTATTTGAGACAAATACTAATGTTAACAGCTTTTGGAAAATGACGCTGTGTAGAGCAGGGGTTATATTACAATTTTGAACTACAGAGTGATGAACAGAAATGTTACCTTTGTGTGGGATGATCTAAATGTTAAACAGACAATTATCTTAAGACAGTGTCTTGGTCTGAGCTTGTAATTTCGGTTGATGGTACACGATTTTTTAAATACTATTCAAAGACTCATAAGAGATTAAGGGCAAAAAAAAAAAACCCCACCAAAACCCAAACAACAGAAGAACCCTAAAATATTCTTGTTTAAAATGAAATAATTTATTTAAAAAAAAAAAATGGGCAACATCTATCTTGTCATCCAAGTACAAGGTATACCCTTTATCAGACTGTCTGCTGAAGGCATGACTCTGTAGCAACCTTCCATTAGCTGATAGATCAAAAACCTACCTTTTATGGTTCCTGAGGGAGTTAACTTCTTCCCATTAAAAATTAATAGTAAAATTTAAAGCTTTCATCTTAATGGGGTTAGGAGGAGGAAGTGTTTTGCTTTTTATAGCTATACCAATGATCAAAAAGCTCGTTGAAACCATTGCAAAATTAGGGAAGAGGTCATCATTAGAAGACCAGTGTAAAGAATCTTTTAAAGAACTCTTCTGGATTTAATTCAAATATTATTTCTTGCTGGTGTCAGTAAGCAGGCCATCCGCACTTCATATCAGATATGAAACAAAGGGAAGATGTGAAATCGTCACGCTTCAGTGTGAACAATCTTCCGTAGACTTTTTCCTAAATCAGTATACAGTAGAATTAAATGTTCCTCCACACCCCATGCACCTCCCCCAATTCCTGAGTGACAACTCAAGGCCTTTACTGCATATTGTGGAAATGGCAAGAGATGCGAGAGAATTTTTTTTATGTATTTGTCCCTATACAGTGAAAAATATGCCAGGTATCCGTAATAGGCTTAAGAGAGACAGCCTGCAGTGGTCACAGTGGACTTGCTATGTTAAGAACAATTAGATCTCTGGTAGGGTAGAAAATGAGACCAATAAAAAGGAAATCGGTCCAGACAGAGAGAGAAGAGCATTGCTGATTAATTATTTATTTCGCCCCACAATCTTCCCTCTGCCCAATCTGAATCAAAACTCTGGAAACGTTTTTCTCTGTACTTTCTTCAGATGATAATTTGGTGGTTCTGCACACTTTCCTTTATCTATAACATCTGTTCTGAAACAGCTGTGCTAATTGAACTGCATTAAGCTTTCCCACTGCCAGGAATTGATCTGAGTAAACAGTAAGAATTATCCAGAATCCTTTCCCACTGGGCTGTAATCCCCAAATTTATCCAATTCTCTGATGTACCAAGAAATAGTTACTTATAAAGATGCTCCACTTGGAACTCCCACTTCTATGACTTACTGTGAAGGTTGACAACTTACCAGTTATGAACTGCTATAGGCATTATGGCCATAAATGCTGTTTTATGATACTGTAGTAAGGAAGCTCACTGCTAGTTTAGCTGCCTTTTTGTGCTGTGTTTTGTTCTGCATCAGAGCCAGTCAGTACGGGAGAAGGAAACGATGAGTACAGTAATGTAGTTAAGAAGCTAGACCGAACTGACATCTTTATCCCTAATTATGGATCAGTGCTTTTAACTTTTTAGACTTCTGTGCCATATAGTGAAAAACATTTTGCCTTTGTAAAAATATGTACTTTCTGTGTACATCATCTGTGTTATCATCCTAAAAGGAGAAAACTGTCACTTTTGGGGTTCAGGGTTATTGATTAAGTGAGTTATGTTGAAATACCGAGTAAAAATAAACTCCCTGGTGGGTAACAGTAGTGTGGATCCTTTTCATTTAGGTTCACATCTATTTGGCCAGGTCTTTTTTTCTGGCTTACAGTGAGTGAATTGGTCATTCAGTGTTCCCTTGTGATCTAAAGATAGTTTATTTTTCTTGCCCTCTAGATGGCTGTCTTGTTCTCTTTTAAAGAATCTGTTATGCAAAGAAAGTCTAGTAGAGCTGCAAGGGAGAAAGTTTATTAAATTAGTCACAGTTTTCACGTGTTTGCATATTTGCAATGTACTTCAGTGTTTATGAGCAAAAATGTTGATATGTGACTGGATC
The DNA here is from genome assembly GCF_000699105.1 of Pygoscelis adeliae. Lineage (NCBI taxonomy): Eukaryota > Metazoa > Chordata > Aves > Sphenisciformes > Spheniscidae > Pygoscelis > Pygoscelis adeliae. The sequence goes on from NW_008825115.1 coordinate 57,315, forward strand.
ATTGAAAACCTGTTGTGAACAAATGTGAGCTGATATGTCTTCTGCTACTGGGCAGGAGAATAAGTATTAACTTGTTTCAGAGAATTGAAAATATTTCCTAATACATTTTTCATTATATCAAAAACCTGCTAATTTATCATGGGAAGAAAAATTCCCTCATGGTTCTAACAGGCACAGCTGTAGTAGTATTTTTTCATCTACTTAATTCTATAGGAATTTTACTTAATTCATTTATCTTAAAAACTTCTTTAAGTCTTTTGAGTATAGCTGCAAGCGCGTGGGGAGTATAGTAAAGACACTGAGGGAATGTTCTGGCAGTATTTCTAATGCGTTAGACCACAGGACGTGCAAGAAGGTTTTCTGAGTGGGGGGTTCTTTCCGTTTCGTTTTTTTTTTCCCCAAAAAAAGATTTCTGGCTTCATCTTGCAAATTTGTATTTAGATGAACTAAGTCTTCAGAAGAAACTTGTGTAGAGGATTGTCTTTAAATGGACTATTGTGAATTAATTTTTAAGATGAATAAGTGTTTCATACACTTTATGTGAAGGAAAGCCAGCAATGCAAAAATCTGTTTATTTTGTAAGCATTGTTTAAAAAAAAAAAACAAACCCCAAAACAAACCCAAACTCAAAAAACCCAATCTGCCAGAGGAAACCCTGAAAACCCCCAAATGAAACGCTGATCATATGTCCGTTTTGGCTAGTTTAATCATTTCTAAAACCATAAGAAGTGCTTTACGGATACTAATGAATGCTCATGACTCTCTGCATGGGAAGTCAGCATTTGGTTTATATACGTTTATAGGAGGACAATATATATAGTTGAGTGCCATGCCACGGTCATTGCTCAAACCTTTGATTTATTGGGCAATTGTAAATTTATGTAACTTCGTTGAATTGTGATTTGTTTAGTTTTTTGCATATGTGTTTTGAAGTATGCACTGGGGCCCTCATGCAATTGCATGTGTAGCTTTTGGCCGAGATTCTAAATAGTGACTCCTGAATCTAACTTTGTGGGAGGTGTAGGATGACTGAGCTTATGCGTTCTTATTCCAATGCATTTTTTGAGTACCCAAGTCATTACTTACAAGTCAGACATTTAACCATGTTCTGGGCTTTATAACGTCTTGTAAATCATGCAACAATTGCCAAACAACAGCTTAATATACCCAAATCTTCAGGAATCACCCATCAGTGGTGTGGAATGAGAACTTCTGAGGTTTTCAGTTCTTTATTGGTAATAAAACTGAAATTTTTGTTTCTTGAAGTCCGTAATTTATTTTGTTAGATACAGCTGCTTAATGCAGGAAGGAACGAGTCCAATGTTTGCTATTCAGTTGGCATTTATCTTTATTCGTAAGTAGATCAACCTAGAACATGACCTTGGTATTTGCTGTGTTTAAGTAGAGAAGCAGAAGGATCTATTCTACAGTCTTCTGAATTGTGATGAAGGCATTTAATTTTTACGGTGTTTCCTTTGTTTCTAAATGTCTTTACACTTCCCGCCCCGCCCTGCTTCTGAACTACTGAAAATGGAGTTTTCACTGAACAAGCAGTGCCCTCCTTTTGACTGCAGCACTGATCTTAGGGTGTTTAGAAACAACTATCTAGTTAATTGCTTTTAAAGACAATTGTTAAGGAATGATAACTTAGATGATTTAGCATTGATTAAAATAATTGCTTTCTGGAAAAGACTCTCTCGTCTAATAAGTTAATGCTTCTGAAGGGGAGATGTTAAGATTATTAAGCATACTTCTACTGTCATGAAGAGAGATGCCAGTTTCCGTAAGTGACAATTAGCACAGTCTAATAGTAACTTTGGTTAGGAGGTGACTAGCTTAATTTGCCTCTCCTGCATACAACAGGTCATAATGTGATAGATAAGCAGTTATGCTTACTCCATGGTTAAGGATAAATCATGTTTGAAAATCATGATGTAAAGCATTTGGTGATCTTATCAGTCATTCATAATAACTCCTATGTCATGCAGACTTTTTATGAAAAAGAGCAAAGTAATTGGTATTGGTATCCGTCACATGCACTTGTGTTAAGATCACAATTTCCATGACAGTACTGCGCTTTAATAGAGTCTGTCAACTTAGCTTAGCCTGTAATTGCTCACAGTACATCAGTCTTAAAGAATACATGAATCTATTAGCGAATAAGTTAACTGTAATTTTACACGGAGTTGTGCCTCAGAACTCTTAGCGACAAAAAGTTAAATATAGAGGAAATCCAGTGCAATTAGGTCACACAGCTTCTCAAGCAGTAGGATGAGGATAAATGGTCAGTTCACTTAAAAAAATCATAAGTCTTTTGAGGTTAAGAAAAACCCATCATGAGGTTTACATTTGACTTTATTAAGTTATTTGTTTTTATAGAATTTTCAGGGCTACCTGATTTAAATATATTTCCAACCAAGTAGATGGCTTGGTAACATTCTTAAAAAGCTTCAAAACATGCATTTGTTTTGACTTTCGGAAATGCACGGTCACCTGAACTATTTGTTATTAAAAAAAACCCAGAAAACTCGAGTAGGAGGAGAAAGATTAAGGTTTATTCATTGTGCAGCTATGTTTGTATGAGAATGATGTGTCATCAGGAGTAGTGACAGTGAAAGCCGTCACGTTTGAAGAGAGAGGAGGATCCCTGAAATCTGTCAAAAGTAAATGAATGGAAGAGTTGTTGGGGGAGTTTTCGTCTTTGGAAAACAAGTTTTCAGGACAACAGAAAGGTGATGTTTCACTTCCATGTCTGCAGCAGAGTCCTTCAGTCAAAAGTTGGATAATCTTCTTTTCTTCCGTATTGCATTCTTTATATTTTTTCTGATAGCGCCTTTTTCAAATGATACTTGTTCAAAATGTCAAGCAAGAACATATCCTTTTCTCAAACTTAATTGAAAATACCATAAAGACAGTGTGAATTTAAATGACACTCTGAATTTCATGGTCCGGCTGTGCACCTTGCAGACCAACGTGCTCTCACAGATGTGGGATGGAAGACTTCAGCTAATGTTTTTCCCATATTTCTTCCTTTTAATGCTATACAGATAACGTAAGAGAAGTCATATTGAAAATATCAATGTTGTAACACTGTCAGTGTAGGATAGGCACACTCGTCATGGATTGACTTTTTCACAGCCTCATTGTTTCAAGGCTTTTTCCGCACACGCATTTGATTTTGCTTTCTTATGTTTTCTATCTGTGAAGCTTACTCCCTTTAGCCCACTGCCATGTGCTGCTAGCGTGAAAGTATGCTTGGTATCTAAGTGAAGAAAAAAAGGAAATGTAATGGGTATGGGTATATCGACAGTTTAATTGTTTCTGTGACTGCAGCTTATGTAGATACACCTGAGCTATCTTTAAAATAGTTCACTTGGACACGCCAATATTGTGACAGCAGAGTGCAGTTGCAGTACGTGTTAGAGAAGTGGAGAAAATATTCATGTATCTGGAACATGCTAAGATCCATCCGAACTATGCAGTTAAAAGCTTAAGCAAGCTTGATTGATTTGAAGGTAGCTATGTCCCAAGGAAAGATGCATGATTGAAACACCTGAGGTTTCCAATCATGTAAAATTAGGGGAGATGTGAGGTGGTACTGTCACATTCAGTGTTTCTGTAGTGCTGCTGTTCTCTGATTACACAAAAATACTGCTCATTTGAGATCATCGCTAACTTAAGCTTTTTTTTTTAATGCTCTCCTCTCATTTTTTTATTCTTTCCAATAACAGTGCTGATAGGGTCTGTATATGAGAAAATATGAAATTCTAAGTATGACTTTTTTTTTTCTGCTTAGCTGGGAAGTCAAAGGCAAGACTTGCAGCATTTGCCATTGTTGTAAGGGAGTCGAGTGGTTTTTTTTCCCTGTTCTTGTCTAATTGTCAGGACACAAAAAAATGCAAACACAAAAAAGAGAGGAGAATGATCAAAGACAGACCCCATACGTGAATGTTCCACGTGTATAGTTCTGAAAAACTTTGTTTTCAGAAAATTTTGTTATAAAGTAAAAGCTGGAGGTGAACTTGGAGGGCTTTACTGGCTTTTTTTCAGATTAGTGGTGTACTTTGCATGGATGTTTGACTCTGCAATGGATTGGAACGTATGTGCCTTATGGGTCTTTGCAGTCAGTTTGGTTTTCAGGTTATTCTAATCCTGTACAGAAGCTACTGCATGTAAGTCTTGATAAAATAGGAAATGGTTACTGCAATTTTATTGAGGTTCCCATCTTTTACTCTCGCTGGATTTCTTTTTTAGTATCTGATACTGATAAGGTGTGTATATATAAGTACATAGCTCTGTAGAGGATTATTTGTAGCTCCTCTCTCCGTTTGGTTTTAAACATATAGCTAGGGTATCCGTAAGGCAACTTCAACGTTCCTGACGCGATAGAGTAGTCACACTATCCATTTTCTATCTGCTCTGGAATCACTTCTACATTTCCCTGTATCTTTTGGGGATTCAGTTGAGCAGAACTGTATGTGCATATTTTAAATCTTTTTTTTTTTTTTACCATTATGCTTCCTCTCTAGAAAAGTAATGATAAAGTTTGCTAGCGCTCAAGTAGATCTAGGCCTTATGTAAAGAACATTAAAATAACAAAAGGTTTCTAGCTACGTGAAGAATTAACAAGAAAGAGTAGTAGCAACACCACATGATGCTGCATGTAATCTAGGTGTGTCCCAAAACAGTGGGGCATTTTATTGGAGTGGCATAATAGCATGAAAAATTTTAAGTCCGGTGGCAAGTTTGTCCAGTATGTTTGTTGAATTGGATGTTGCCAGATGATTAGTAAATGGTGAATTAGTACTGCTCTGTCTGTGTGGAAGATGCAACTGATATAACTACGTTTTGGCTTAAGTAACATTCATCGACGTCTAAAGGAATTAGCCTTCCCAACAGTGCATAAGAATATAGGTAGGGGGATTAAAAAAAAAAAAAATCTTTTTTTATCCTAGCTGCTAGGGTGGAGCTAAATAAGTAATGTGACTTTTTCGTTTGTTTGTTTTTATTTTTAATTCTGCATAATACCAGTAACGAAAGAGAAATGTGTAAAATATTTTACCTTTGTAAACCTCTGTTGGTTGGAAGGAGGATGTCTACCTCTATTTATTAGGATGTGATAAAGACTGTATCTTATCTTATTCTTCTGCATAATACTCTGCCTTATCGTAAGTTTTATGACTACCTCACACCAGAAGGTTATTAAACACGAGCATATGGCTTCTGTCTTGGTGGTAGCACTAAATACTCTCACTGAAATGCAGCAAGCATTTGGAGGAAGGAAAAGGAATACTAAAGAAAAAATAAAAAAAAAAAAAAGAAAAAAAAGCTGTAAAATGATAATGAGGGAGCATGCAGTCCCTCTCAGCAAGCAGCTCACCAGAGCAGAAGTGTGGCCTCAGTCACGGCACTGTGACTCATTATTAGACTCCTTTGCCTAAAGGCTTGGAGCAGTGATGCAGGAGAACTTCATGCTGAGAAGCTGATAGCTCGTTGGAGTGACTGTGAGACTAATCAGGCAGCCGCGGCTGCTGAAGGCTTGCGCTTGTTTCCTGACAGACATATTCAGAATCAAACATTAAGACTATCGGGTTTCGTGCATTTCTGTGAGGGCACAAAGCATCCCAGCTTATTCGGTATGAAATGTTGTTGTTACAATAATAAAAATTATTATCATTATTACCAGCCTCAATTCTCTGGGGAATAAGAAAATGTCCTTCTGGAACTGCTGCAACTCTGACACTTTGTTGTGTAAAATATTTCTCTGCCTTGGACAGGGCAGGATGTTCATTTTCAACATTAGATTAATGTTTTGCTATTAGCCTAGGAAAGGCATTACTAGAATGAATATTCTTCTGGTGCTGCTCTCCATCATTATAGTGACAGCACGGGAATTATAATATTAGCCTAATTCTAAAAATTTTCAATCTTGTGCTCATTTTCTATTCCTGATTGGTTCAGCATCTTTGCGTAATGTGACTGCCACATAACTCCTCTTCTGTAATGGTACAGCTGTTCATTTTTGGTCACCTCATAACATTGCATATTCTTCATCATAATATCTAAAAGCCTGCTGAAGTTTGAATAGCATTCAAGTTTCTTTATGTTCTTAACCGTGTTGTGGGTTCTTAGCTATATATCTGTATCTATAACTGTGCATAAAGAGAGCAAAATTTGATGTTAAATGGAAGCATGGGAGGCCTACAGGGAAGGGAAGAGCAAAGCCCAAGAACGCCAAAAAAGCTAGGTTATGCAGTAGGCTGTTACTTCAGCATCGTAGTTCCCATCTCCTAAGGCTTATGGCACAACCTAATATGCTGTCCTTTTTCCAGTGGCGATGCTGGAAACAGTTACCTCAATTTCTTTATTTTGACACGGGGAGTCCGGTCTTAAGCATCTCATTTTCGTTGTACCATATAGAGAAAATATCCGGTGCCCAAAATCGGGATCTGCAACAGCCTGCTTACCGAATTGCTTTAACCAGCAAATAGAAAATGCCAAAGAAAACGATGGACTTAAGATTCTGCTTTGTTAAGGATTCAGATGCCTGACTTCATTAAACAACCAAGACAGGATAGTCTCTTTTTTTTTTTTTTTTCCCCATACAGACTACAGCAAGGAGAAGGTTCACTTATACCCAGCATTGATAGGCAGGAATTCAAGTGCCTTAGGAATTTGCCCAGTGGAAACTTAGATACACAGGGAATTCAGGTACCCTTCAGAGCTGACTGGCAACTGAGTAGAGCATTTGGGAATTAGGCTCATAGATCCCACTTGTAAATTTATTGCTCGATGGTTCTTTTGAGTTTTATAGTTCCTTCTTTTGAAGACCTAAGAAGAGAATGTGTGGTTCTTTATGCCTATGTACATGACCAAACCAATAAAACTTATTTGTGCTCACAGTGCTGTTAGGAACAACAGTTACGAGTTCTTGGGATTTTTAACTGTCTTGCTTGGAAACATGAACTGTTGAGATTTAGAAAATTGTTTTCTAAACGAAGTGGTCACAACACATGCTTTTGTCATCTAATTTCCTCCATTGATTATATTTGAAATGTATTGAATCCAGGAATGGTTTGAAGAAAAGCACTGTAGGTCGAGATGTAATTAAACCAGAGATAGTATAAAGGGAGGAGTGTCTGAGATTTTAGTTTGCCTCGTCTAGCTGAAATGAATTTGAAATGTAGGATAAGCTTACACCCTCGTATGTTCCTGTGATAACCTACTTGACATAAACAGCAGTTATACAGAGCTATGAATTTGACCTCCTTGTGGCTGGGTTTAAATATAGTCTAAAGTCTGAGCAAAATTAAGATTTGGATGCATTTTTATGAATTTGTGTCATTGCATTATAACTCTATGGAAGCGAATGGACTGCTTATGCCAATTCAGATGCATACGAGTCTGAACCTTAAATATTTAAAATAGTATTGGGTAATAATTTCAGTGGTTTGGAGGTTGGAAAATATTATTTCTGTCTGTGTGTACTTTGTTTTGTTTGAAAATTTCATCATGCTTTGGAATAGTAACTTACCAGGGCATTATACTCAGCTAGAAAGTATTTGTGTCTGGGCTTACTGACTGATAAAAAGTAAATTGCAAACTGTACGGCCAGAATACTTGACGACAATTTGCAGATTGCAATACACATACTGAAGAAATTTATGGAAAACTTTAAATCCAAGGATTTCAACTTTAAATACATCAAGTAATTGTCCCTGCTTCAGATGTAGTGAAGCTGCTTGTTGGTACGGTACAAATGGCATGTTGGCAGTGCCAGGTAAAAACACGTATTGGAACATTTTGTTCATCACTGAATACTTGGAAATAGTGCTCTAAATAAAATTAAATAAGGAACACAAATACAGGTTAAAACTTAGGCTTAGTGCAAATATAAAGAAACTGTGTAAAACTTGGGAATACAATATTTATCAAGTGTGGTGTTTTCTAGGTAAATGATGTGGGGCTGCTGTCAGACCTTGCATTGCGGTGACAATCTTCTGGTCTAATTTTTGTATCTTGATAATATTTTGGTTACGTGGGTTACATAGGGTCTAATAACTGCTGACCACAGCAAATAATGTAAGTGACAAATTTTGCTCTTTCTTATCTGCACATTATTCCCAGACACATCTTGATTGATTTGTTTGTTTCAGTTTTAATTCTCTAATCACTAAGTGAACAGTATAGGCAATGTAATTATTATCTGTGTTACAGTTTTCCTTTTCAATGTTGTTTGTTTCCTGAAGGATCACGCTGCATGCTTTTCTTTGTTACGGGCTTCTTACAGTAAGGAGATATGATAAATGCACTATTTTCAGCTGTCTCTGCACTGTATTCCCTCACTGAGTTTTCTACTCAGTCTTTCTAAAGAATTCCTTGTTTCATCTCTTAAAAATAAACTTTATAAAAAGACAGTTTAAATGTCTTTACAGTGCATCTCTTAAGCCTCTAAACAGCCAAGGCATTAGTTAGGCCTTTTTGACTTTCCTTCTGTTCTGTTTGTTGCTTTGGGCAAATAATTTGAGTTAAAATACGAATGCTTCAGTGAAGTGCAGTACGCTGAAAGGACATTATCTCTCAATTTTAAATATATTCTGAACACAGGTAGAATGTGAGACTTGTTTAACATAATATTCTAGCTTAGTTATTGTATAACAGAATAAGAAATCCCAGAAGAATTTTGTTAGCAAGGTAAAATAGAATCACATACACTCCTTATTATTGCAAAAGTTTCCGTAATCACGTTGTTTAAACTTTTCAATACACTGTAACGCTTATTAGTGGTTTTTCATTTTCAACTGTCAGATAATTCCTTTTGCTAACTCTGGATAAATAGTACTCTCAATACTTCTGGTTTTAGTTATAGATGATTTATATATGACCAGACAGCTGATATAATAAAGAAGTATTGTGTTTTCCACTGTGTTGAACTTTGAGGTTCGAATGTGTTAATGCAATTGATTTGATTGTAATATTTTATAAAAGTTTCTTCAACTAAAATACTGTTAGTGATTCTTGTTGTCAAAGGTTATGAAAGGAAATTAAATGTACTTTGAGCTGTAATGACAGCAGATGGTCAGGGTCTAAACCAGAGGAAATAAAAGGAGTCTCATGGCCTCTTTTTGTTCCTGTTTTCCAATGAAAACTGTACATTAACAAAAGTCCTTATAATTAGAGGCACTGGAATGTATCTTTGTTTAAATGGGCATGTGTGAGGAAATAAATGAAAATTTTTCCAAGATTTGGAATATCAGTTTGCTATGCAATTTCCAATGACAGTTCCCCTTTTCAGCTATGTTTTCCTCTTATTTCTTTTGTTTATCAATTTGAAATTTGATTTGTGTTTGAGTTGGAAGTATTCTAAGAGAGAAGTGGGTAAGGATCTTGCATAGACCTATCAATTGTCATGAGCTTTTAAAAACAAATACCTAAATAAATCTCATTTTTTGTTATTTGCTGGTTGGATTTTTTTCTGTTGGGGGGAGGGAATTACTGAACCTGGGGCTGATTGGGATCTGTATCCTTTGGTATGGAAAAGTCATCTAGTATTCAAAGGGGAAGGTAACGAATGAAGAATCTACTGTTTAAACTTATGAGTGGACTCATAAGAATTTTCAAGTCTAAGCATGAACCTTTAGGATTTGAACTTTATTGGTTACTCTTTTTTAATTGAGACGAAATGAAGAAAGTGGCGTAGCTAGCTATTGAGAAGTTGTAGTCAGGCTAAGTGGTATTGGATAAAGGAGTTAATAGAATTTAAGATGAGAACAAAATCTTAACAATTCTGAACTACTTAAATTTTAAAAACTTGAAATTTAATAACTTTTTAGGAAACTTAAAAATGGAGAACAATGGAAATGGAACAGGCTAATACCGTATTTCAACCATTAATGCCTTCTTGAACCCATTAACTTTTCTAAAAATGCACTGTACTCAGCTAAATTGGGTTGTCTGGAGAGGAAGATGTTCAAAAATATCAGACTGCGGACAATCCACTGTTTAAACTGGATCACCTCTACTATTAAAAAGTGGTGGTGCGCGGTGTTTGGGTTTTTTCACCTATGTCTAATTTGTACATGTTTAGCTCTGTTTTCTTTCTCTTCAGTCCAGTCTTCAAAAGCTTGCAGAATGTTTGTAATTTTCTTTCCGTGATGATCCTTATACATGATGATGAAGTTAGTTCTTAGAGTCTTTTCATAAACAAAAAATACTGAGTTCTGCAAGTCTCTTGTAATGGTAAGGTTCTTTCTGTAAGTCTTTGTTATTCCTTTTTAATGGGAACTCCAGAAGAACTTGCGTTACACTTGCTGTGATTAGTTGATGCAAACTGCAATAATGGAATAATTTCCCCTTGTCTTCTCTACTCTTTTATGCACCTAATTATTGCTTTCATCCATTTTTCCACAACATAGCAGTGGAAGCTTATATCGGAGTGCTTCCCTAAGTCCTTCTTGGAAGTGTTCTTCTCCCAAGATCTTGTCCCCTAATCTGTACCTGTAGCTTGAATCCCTTTTCGATATCCACATTTTTGCATTTTGTCGTATTAGAATATGGTAGCATACAATATATTGGAATGTAGCAGTGGTAGTTTGTTAAAAATCCACACCACTTTTTATGCCTGAACAAATCTCATCATCGTTAACAACTTTGCCGATACTAAAAATGATGGAGAGAGAGGACTTAAGCCTGCAGAGGGGTCTTCTTGTTTAAATAGGTCCATGCATAAGACTTCTCCCAAAGCAGAGATGCTTGAAGAAAAATTGTGGAATTTTCTGGTTTTATAAAAAGTGTCTGGAGCCTCTTGGATTTATAGAATTTTAACTACTGAAGGCATTATTTCTTTTATATCATAAGCTGTGTATAATAAATGTGCTTGATCAACCTTGGGATACCGCATTGCGTTTGGCTAAGTAGAATTTCTAGGGGGATATCACATGTATACTGGAAAATATAAAGAGAGAAAGAATATGCTTTTCCTGCAGTGATATGTTTCAGTTACTGATCCTTTTCCTTTAGTGAGCATGGCCAATGTTGTTGCATGGCATTTTAATAAAAATACCCGCAATTCTAAGATAGAAAATGTAGGCAAGCGTAAGATCAATCAGAAATCACCAATGATAATTTCTAGTCATTTTTCTGGCCAATGGAAAAGGAAGGGGTGATCCTTCTTGTCTGGTCCGCCCCTCCTTAACCTTACTAACTGTTGTAAATAATTGCCATTAAAAGCAGTTGCCTCTTTTCAGAGTAACTTTTGAGAAAAGATAATTAACATTTTAGTAAATTACAAGAGGCAACTTATCATGTGAAAATTTGAGTTACTTGGCTTATACTTATAGATTCTTTTCCTTTCCCTTGTTTAAAACCTAGGAGGCTGGTATTTCCATGCTTCTCTAGCTTCAAAATATTTACAGAAAATGAGTGACCGCTGCATTTGAACGCAGACCGTGTCCTTTGTGCCAGCTTCTCCCTGTAATGTTCAGTGGCTAAAATAGAATTCTGCTGGAACACTGAGTCACGAGGGCTGACCCAGCAGAGCGCTGTGTATGTGACACATAACGAAAGGTTGAACTGTCTGTCTCTGAGGTGGCATAGCAGATCAAATCACAGAGGATCAGGCGGAGATATGTTGCCTTGCTCTGAGTGACAGAAGTTAATAATTAGTGACAATGATTGACAGATACACTCCATCTGCCGCTCTGACGCCTCGGAGCAGTTATTCCACAACTGTCTGCAGGCACAATGAACTCCTCTGGGAGAGAAAGATGGTCTGTGATTGACAGCTGCCTCCGAGAGAGACAGGCCACTGACAGTAGAGTCACTGTCAGCAAAAGTGTTGGAGTCTCCCCCTGTTCCCTGGAAGTTTCACTAGCTATATACATTTATTCTCTTTCATTTATCATGGCAGGTGGGGTTTTAAATATATTACTAGCCAGCCATTTTCTTAACTGCAGGTTTTTTCCAGTGGTAGTGTAGAGATCCATATACGGTGAGACGAATTCAGCTATCTTTGGCTGAATGAAATACTGTACGCTAGCATACTGACATAGCTATATCTAATTAATCTGTCTTTCTGTCTGTTGGGAAAGAAGAAATCTTGCCTTACTTTCTCTGTATGTTGATATTTTGAATGCTTACGTAACAAAATGTTACATTTTTAATACTTCCAAATGCAGAGAAAACATTTGGAAAGACTTTGTAATTTAACTTAAGTCATTATCCCTTCAGATTTGCAATATATAGTAGAAATATCAGTGGTTTTTGAAAGATTGTAATCTGTAGTTTCTAGATAACACGCACAGCAAACTGATAACTATGATTTGTAATGTAAAATCGTACTTAAACAATAAAGTCAAACCAAACTTATTCTGAATTCTGTAAGGTAGAAACATGTAAGAAAACGTATTGTAGCATGCTTAACTTATGTATTTCATCACTTTATCTAATTATAGATTATTTGTTCTGTGCAAATAAGTACAAACAGCATTAACCTTTTGTGGGTCTCATTTCTTAGCATAATATTAGCAGCCTTCAATATTTGGGAAGATTTAAGAGTATAATACTTCTTTTTAGGTTTTTTGTTTTGTTTTAATTTACATTAGTATATCCAGAATACGTTCAGCCAAACCCTATATAAAATTGCAATTGTGGAACATTAGATACCAAGCCATTTGCATTTGGCAGGAAGTAGGTCTTACCCTACCATGCATGTAAAAAGAAATTGTGATCTATTCGTAATTGCCTGCTTTGTTCCTTCTAGCATATGAGCCTACAGAAAAGAATAGAGTTGCTGCTCCAACAAATTCCCACAGATGCTCCAGTAGTTCTTTATGGTGTATGTTTCTTTTACTTTGAATATGTTATTTTTGCACTAGTTTATGAAGCTCTAAGGTGACGTCCTGTTTTGTTAATCAGATCTATATACTAAGTAGAGGAGATCTATGTCGAATTCTGTTCCTGCTTCCTTTTTTGTTTTGAATCCCTCTCCACAATTTTCTGTAGCTATACATTTTGGATTGCCTGGCTAGATAAAAAGCTATCAAATGTAGAACGAACAAAATACTGGAAGAGGCTTCCACTTTTCTTCTTTTCATAATAACCCTTATTATGGTTGGTAGTGATAGATACAATGCTTAAATTTTGAGTTTGCCTTTTTTTTTTCTTTTTTAAATTGAATAAATTTGTGTGTTGTTTTTAAGTGAGCAGCTAATCCTCATGCACAGGTTGTGTGTTGTGATAGCTGAGGAAATCTAAATGGATTCAGCCATAATAGAATGCTTGTCTGTAGGGAGGCCTGGTTAGCTTCCATCTTTCTGTTACTGTTCTCTTGCTATGTTGTGGTGCTAAAATCTCTGCTGCTGCTCCTGTCAAGCCAGGAAGGAAGTACATGGTACGCAAAAACACATACTAGGTTTGGTGGAACATATAGAAGAGACCCACGTAGCAAAGTTCGAGGTAGAGGGCTCCAAGATCATTGTGCTCCCCATTGGTGGGTATTAGATTGCTCTAGATATAAATACCTTCAAATTGTATTTTAGAATAGTATCTAACAACATACATGTGGAGAGATTAATGTGTTTGAATATGGTTACAGTTGTCAAATCCCAGTTACAACAAGGAAAGGCATTTTGTTTATACCTGATTTTATTGGTTGCAATTTCCCTCTAAAAAGTCTTTTCTATCACTGGTTTCTCTGGTTCTGATTCTTCTTCACAAAATAAACTGTAGTCTTGACTGACTTTTTTACTGTGTGGTTCTTTAAAGCTAAAGCTTAGGAAATTCGCATTTGACATGCATGCTGTCATTTGAAAAGGGTTCAGATGTTAGTCAGTCAAATTGCAGCTTAGCTTGACACGGTTTTGAAGTATCTTTTTCAAAGCAGCCCAGTTAAAATGACTTTTGAATTGTTCTATGTGTATAATTTAAGGGGTTTGATAGACTTGAACTTTCTGACGTTTCTGCGTAGTTATGGAAGTGATGTGTTTATACAATGACACTTATTTGGTCTATGTTTATAACAACACAAAGCTACTTTTGTATTTCAAGTACGAATGAATTAAAGAGTAAACTAAATAACTTGCCGAACTTCTATAAATTTTTTTTCTAAAATCTGCTGGTTTATCTCTTACCTGATTTTGGATTTATTTTCAAAAATTTTGTTCGTCTTTTTCTCTTACTAACTTTAATGATCGTGTGAGATTTATCACCATCTTTGAAAATCATATGTAGGTTTTTCATTTTCTAACCTGTTGTGATAGGGAAGCAATACTTACAAATGGAAAGTTAGCTATCGTTTGGAGTAAAATGGTCCAAAATTTTGCTGGGAATATATGGAATTACAGGACATGTAAGTGTTTACTCTTGCACTATATCCGTAACCCAAAGGGGTTTGCCGCTTTGCTGTTTTTTCTGCTTCAACCTAAATCTAAACCTGTTGGGTATGTCTGATGCAGTCATATGCTTTCGTTTTTAGAGGAATGCAGTAATCTGAAGTCTTCAGAATGTTAAGCAGGCACATCTTCAACAGGTAAATAGTTTACAAGTTGGGTTTGTTTATAATTGACTCGATCATTTCTTCCTTCCATAGTGTAGATGTTTGGCTTACGTTTTCATTTTAAGATTAAATGATCTTAATGGCCAAGAGTCGGGCCACTGAAGAACATCAAAACAACTAGCAGGTGGATCAGGCTGCTAAGATTGAAGTGGCTCAGGTGGATCTGGACTGGCAACATAAGGGTGAATTATTTATAGCTCGGTGGGCCCATGACACCTCAGGTCACCAAGGAAGAGATGCAACATACAGATGGGCTCGTGATCGAAACGTTTCATTTTATTGCCTAGGACTAAACATTGTCATTGTTGGACTTTCTTTTGTTAGCAGGCGTTTGCATCTGAAATACATATGGGCATGATGATACTGCGTTATAAGGGAAGATGCCGGCTGATACTTAGCAACAAGAAACAAAACATAAAATATCACAAAATTATCAAATAAGGTGTCTATATAAACTAAAATGTCTCAATTTCAGGCTTCCCAAATAACAACAATCTCTTGGTGTCAAGCGTTTGTTCTACGTCAGCCTCAAGTAAGGAAAAATAGAGGGCAATCCTAAATTGTTACCTTTTTGTTAGTAGTACCAGAACACAGGAACAGGCTGAATTTCTAACTCTGAAGTGTAACAATAGTCTGGAAAAGGTACCTGCTTATATGAGGATATAAACTTTCCTCAGTTTGTTTGAAACTGCAGCTTTGTCTTCAGATTTGGAGGCCTGCAAACCTTAGAAAAATTTAATTATGAGAAAGGGTATCATTGCCTTCGTGTCTTGTTGCAGGAGCTTTTAGTATTCTCTGGCTTTCTGCAAGAGAAAGAGAGAAGAGAATCTATGGTTAATCATAGAGATATAGTTAGAAGGTAGACTGAGCTGGAGAATGGCAAAAACTTTTTAACCCACAGCTGTACGTGACTATGACTATAGGTAGCACGATATATGAAGTAAATAGGTGAAATTCTGTCACTTAAGACATTTAAAACAAATCTGCATGAAGAATTCAGGAATTTGACAGCTGTAAGACAATACAATTGTCAATAGGCAAAATGAAGAGATTTATAGTGTCTTCTAAATCTAACCCAAGGTATCTTGTACAGTGAGTAAGTTATAATTCGTAATTACTAGATTAAATTTTATTAATTAGAGCAATCGCAAATCTATAGAATCTTTGTGTTTTGCATATTGGCTCTACCTTGCCTTTAAGGAAAGAGAGTACGCTGCAATCAGCACTATTCTATCCATTCCTTTCAAAATCCCGGGAGATTTTTTGCTCTGTGGAGCGACAGTGTTTCCTGAACTCCTAGAGAAAACAGCAACTGCTCGATTTTTTTCTGAGAGATGAAATGTTTGTTTTCTTCCAAGTATAGACTTTGTCAGCCTTAAAAATGATGGTGAAGAAGGGTATCAGCCCCTCTCAAGAACGCGTAGATTAGAGCTGTGAACTCTTGATACAGGGCTGTAAAAGAGGAAGTCTGTTCTCTAGTAAGAGCTATCCTTTGTTTATGTAATGTTTTTTTGTATTACCGTTAGGTGGTAATTCTACAATTTGTGTTGTTAAAAAATAAAAAATTCTGACTTGGATTTCTTTTGTAACAAATTCTGTTCTTAGGAATCCCATAATCAGAATGTCAAAGAATAAATGGACGCTAATTTGGACTGTAAAATCGCTTACTTCATTTTCAATATTGAATTTAAGCCTAATGGGAGCGTTCTAGCAAGCCAAGTATTCTGGATAGCAAATGGAAAAAAATACTTAGCTTTATTTCTGTTTTCTTCATTTGTATTAGTTTCCTAATACCTCAATCGGTAAACGCGCCACATATCCTAACGATATGCCGAAGAAAAGCAGGCCAATCTGTTTGCCAGAGAATGGAAAAATGAAAGAAAACCCATCTGTCTGTGAATGTTAAAAAAAGAAAAAAGACATCTTTATGAAAACACAGAGATCATCATGTATTGCTTGTCTTGTTCTTTGTTGCTTTCAGTTGCTTTTTTTTAATGGTGTGCTTATAATAAGTCTAAATGAAGATTTGTATAAGCTTTTAAATCGGGTGGGTTTAATATTTGTATGTGAGAACCCAGGGGCTCCTGTCCTGTTTTACAGAATACTTAATTTTAAGAAGCCTGACTCGGCGGTGTGTGTGGATGTTTGTTTGTTTTTATTTGAATCCTATAGGAAAGGACTTATACCCAAGAGTAACTAAGGTTAAAATATATTCCTAGCAAGTCAATATGTGAATAAATAGTTCTTACTTCTTACGCATTTATGTAGTGTAACCTCAGTACATAAACTGGTGATAACCAGTTCTTCTCCCATGCCCTAAGCTCTTCCTTCCTCTACGTGCACCTGCCTTTTATGTTGTTTAACTACTAATGGGGCTAGGGCAGCACAATATTGTGACCAATTCCAAGCAAACCATATGTAGATTTGCTGCCAAAAGATGGGCAATTGTTGAGTTTACAGTGCAGAGTTTACTTCAGTGGGGACAACAAATTGAATGTTTTCCTCTATCTAGCTGTTGGGTTTTTTGTTGGTGTGTTTTTTTTGTGTGTGTGTTTTGGGTGGTTTTGTTTTGTTTGGGTGTGGGTTTTTTTGCCTTTTTTGGGGGGGTGTGGGTTTTTTTTGCTGGGTTTTGTTGGGTTTTTTTAAATGAAATTGGAAACAACTTTGGATCTTAAATTCTTCTGCCAAATTTGCTTGCAGTTGACTAACCAGGTGAGAGCAATTGTTGGGCAGGGATGGATGACCACTGTTATTTGTGAAACTATGAAACTCTACTGAAAAGAAAGATATTGTCATGGCCCTCCCTCCACCCTTCTGATAGGGCTCTATTCGCTTCCAAACATAAACCACTCTACACTTGAATATCTACACTAGATTACTCCGAGTTGCTCTTGGTTTACACTGTGGTAAATAGCCAAATCAAATCCTGTTTCTCTGTATTTTGTGCTCTGAGATATCTATAAGACACCAACACTTATTAATGTCTTTTTTCTTTTAATGGTAGCAATTTTAGATAGTTGCTGACTGAAAAAAAAAAAAAAAATTTCCAGCATGGTTTTATTCATTTATTAGTGAATGGTTTTGACTAAAGAATTTGCTCAAATTTCCTTAAAGCTACTAAGCATAATAGAGATCTTCCCTGAGGGATCAAGAATGCTGTGCTGCTTTTTCCTGGTTGCCTTTTTCAGAGTAAGTCTTTTACCAAATGCCATTAGAACTGTGGTGAGAAGTTTTTTCTTATGTAACTTGAGTGTTCTGAAGTACCAATGATTTAATGACTTTTTTATTTTTATTACCATAAACCTCAAGAAAGTGCATATCTAAAAGGTAGAATCGGCTGCTGGCACTCGAAAAAAAATTCCGTGATTCAACTTGTTGGGTATTTTTTTTGTTGTTATTGTTTTAAGAACGTCTCCTTGGTCATCAGGCTCCACTTATCTTAAGTAATGGTAGATGTAAGTGCACAATCGCTGTCATCCTTCCAGTTCTGGGAAATAGTCTTTGACAGTCTCCCTGCTTGCCTTCCAAGTCATTATTTAGATAAATTAACTAGGAAGTTCTGTGTTACTGTAAAGAAATCAAGTTCAACATACAACGTTATTTCAGTTATTCCAAAGTCTATATGAAAAAGCTCTTATGCTATATAATGGTATAATATTGGAAAACTAAAACAAATTTGTTGTCTCTATTTTAAAGGGGAATCACATTACTCTTCCATTAAACAAAAATGATATTGATTTTTCCAGAATGTTACATTTTTGACTGTCAATAGTCAGGTTGTGTGTCTCTTCTCATTTCAAATCTTTCCTTGATTCACAATATGAATTAAAGATCCAGAAAGAACAAGGCCAACTGAGAGAGCTGCTTTGATCAAGCTGAGAGGCAGAGACTACAACTTGGAGTCTGAAGCTTTGGGCTTTTTGGACACGTTCTTCCAGTCTGAGGCTTCATTTGCAAAGTTCAATGTCCATGCCTGTTAGCAGTGAAAGTCAAGTCTTGTTGAGTGTCTGTTTGCTAGCACAGCGGGAGGTGCATCATCTGTCTTTGAATAGGGCTGCTGTCGTTTCGGCTGACATGTACAAGAAGCAGCATGCCTTGCAGAAATAAGTGTGTGATAACTATACAGTGAACAAAATATTCTTAAGGCATTAGGAAACTGAACGTATCTCACTGTGTTATACTTGATCTTCACAATTCAAAATGACACATTTCTGTTATGACTGTTGAACTTACAGAATACATGTGTCTGGCCTGTGAACGTGACCCTTTAAAAACCTTTAAGTTTTATGGACTGCTTTGCAAGACAGACCTCTATAGAGATGGTTTTTAAGGAGAGGGGGCAAAAAAAACCCCTCATCTGCTAAAGTCTGATTAGAAAGAAGGTGTCCCGTCCCCCCCCACCCCCAGCTATGATTAACTCACAGAACTTAGAGTACTTAGTAGAATAAGTATCAGCTGAGAGCATCTTTTTTTCCATCTTCATAATTTTCTTTCCTTCTCTTTTTTGTTTACACCATCCCTTCTAGCGTGTGCTACCTCAGCATTATGATTTCTGAGTTGATGTCCTTACCAGCAAGATGTGTCTAGCTGTAATCTTTGTCTCATCATTAGCAGCCTGCTGTGCATCTGTTCTTCAGTTGCTGGCCATTGATTCAGTAATGCACATTTCCTCAGTGATACTTTCCCCTCAGAGTGTTACTTTTTTCTGCTTCCCATTGTAGAATAATTAACCCTTCTGACCAATATACTGAGATCACCTCAAGTGCTACACGTAAGCCCCACAGGAATGTAAGGAAACAGATGCTACTAGCACTTTATCGTTTAATTATGATTACAGATGTTTTTGCACTCAGGAGACTTGTCTGTCTTGGCGGTGCATTTCCCACCCTTTCAGTTAACACAATGTGAAATACGTTTCTGGGTTGCTTTTGCAATACAATACTGAGTTAGCCTTCCAACAGGACAAAAACCCGCACCAATACAAACTGGAATGAAGCAGATCAGGTGTTTTTTCTACAGTCAGAGCAGTGTTAAACTGCCTAACTCCGTCTAGAGCTGATTTCAAACCTAAACTTTTTTAAAGTCCCAAGTTACGTGAGGATGACTGCGAGTATAGCTGTGGTGTTCATATGTTTTGGGGAGCGTGGGAAGTGCTGAGTAATAGTTTGGTTCATCCCTTGCAAGATTTTTTTCTCCTCTGTTTTTGTCCCTTTAAAGCACATTTTAATGTTCTGTATATTGGTCTGTGCTTTTGGTTTGTTTTCTCAAATTAAGTTGAAAGAGTTATTTCATGTGGAGAGTGGAAATAAGCCTGTGGTAAGGGCAATCGCAGTAACAGTGAACATATGAAATGGCTCAGTTTAAACTGAGAGACAGCTGGAAAAGCAGATGAATTTCACCATAGTTTGCTTTTCTAAAACATATATGTGGTTAAGCTGTTTCTAATCTTATTTCTTCAAGACACTAAGTGCCCATTTTAAAGCCATTTAAGTATTTTAGCAGAATTTCATTCTTTGCTAACTTGAGATGCCAAACAATATCATATCTATGCTTGACTCCTCAAGATGGGATTTCAGAAAATGAGAACTCTGCTGATGAGGATTGCCTGATGAGGATACAGCTCTGCAGCCAGATCTATCCCTCGCAGAAATCAACTTCCATTCTTCACTTAAGTTCCATGGTGTGTGGTCACATGGTAATGTATGTACTTTGCTTTGTTGGTGGTGTGGCTTGTCCCTCCGGAACAGTGGGAGTAAATAATTTTCTCTTAAAAGTTTTAATATAGTTTTGTTGATACAACTTGAGTGAAGAGGTACTTGTGTGTGTATGTGTAGTTATTGTGTGTGTAACAAAAATGTATTTATGAAAATGTTCTCGGGAGTTAGGAATCTTGTGAGAGCAGCACTTTGTAAAGCCCAGGTTCTTTATCAGAAATCCAGCCACAGAGCCTAAGGCTCTTCCTGGCGTGGGACCTGGAGGGTTTGGGGCAGGCACAGAGGAGGAAGGTGCCTACTGAAGCTTTGGCAAGGTACTTCATCACTTGTCTCTACTCTTCTGCCAAAGTACTGACAACTCTTTGACTGTTAGTGCGCTGGTGCAAATTAGTCTGCTGATGCAGGAGGGAGGGAAGATGAGAATTTACGTAGATGGCTAAAGCGGCATTAGCCTGACTTCTCCTGATGACCCTGAAGAAATTAATGCTTGGATATTTGTAATTCCAAAGCCTATTTCTCAATTTTTTTTTCTTTTTTTTTGTTATGTTTACAAATATATGCATGACATAACTGAGAAATTTTACCAGCGGTCCTTCATAGAGGACCTGGCTCTGCAAAATTGATCCATATGAGAATGTTTTGCTTAGATGTAGTTCTTGTAGTTATTTGGATTGCCCATGTGGATTTTGTGTACACTGATCATTCCTAAATATTTAACTAATTCATAAAAAATTTTGAACCTTTAGGAGAGCTAGAGCTAGTATTACTGGTAGTCCTGTTTTTTAAAGTAAAATTTTCAAGCCTAAGGTATCAGGGCAAAGACACAACTGTGTGCAAATGAATAAGTAACTTCTTTCTATGTATTGCCTTAAGTTGCTAACAGTTTTGTTTTGCTTCAGGGGAAAAAACCCCACTTTATAAATAAACAAAAAGCCCTAAAAACAACAAAACAAAACCTTCCTGTTTTGCATCTGTTGCTTCATTTCTGCCAGTCAGTTGCATCTGTCTCTGCTACAATGAGATTACAAATAGAGTTTAAAAAAAACAACAACAAAAACCCCTCTTCGATGGCTTAATTCTTAACTCGCTGAGGTCTATGGAAGTTTTATCTTTGGTCTTGTTCTGCTGATACTGAAGTTAATGATGGGTGCTGTGGAAAAGAGCCTTGTTATTCTCCTGGGTTACCATCTCCAAAAACTATGTGATTTCTTGAGAATATTTTTTTGCAGTTGGTAATTGATTAAGCCTGCAGTTTGGATTTTGTTCCTGCAGTTTGTTGTAGGTACAAAATTATAGGCTTTGAATAAAGATTAAAGAAATTTTTTTTTTTACATACCCGATGAGAAAGCATTAAGAGAATATGAATGATTACAAGAACACTAAATGGTCTGAAAAGAATGTAGACATTCTTAAATGCATTGGTACAAATATTTGCTCGTTTATTGCTTTTGCTTATGTATATTTACATAACTTTCTATGAAGATACTTAAAATTTCTAAAGAGAACTTAGTAGCGCACCGCTTTTACAAAAATCTTTATTTTCACTTTTACGGGCACTATGTTAGATCTTTACGCTTTGAAGAGAAGGTCCTTGCTATTGGGTTTTTGGTTTTGGTTGTATTACTATAATATATTTGGAAGTAAAGCAGATAGTTCACAAAGTGTCATTAAGTTTTGCTTAAGAGATGTTAAAAGGTGATTTAGAAATTCAGAAGTATCCTAGCAGTTAGTGCTTTTGCTTATCTTGTTTATAGCTGGAGAATGGATGGTGATTAAATAGGTTTATGGACAGATGCTGCAGTCTACAAATATTCTTAATTTATTTTACAATAACTTGTGTGGATTTTTGGTAACTCTCCACATAACAATAAAAATATTTCTGATCCCAGGTATATTTTCAAATGCTTATGTCTGCAAAAAGTACATGTCTGCATAATAGAATCAGTTTTGAAATCTGTAGCCTCTCAACTCTATCTCAGGAAGGGAAACAAAGAAAGATTACTTTCAGACTAATGTTTTTCTTTATTTGGTGAGGATGAGAGTAAAAGCAGAACCATTTGTTAATCTAGATGGATGAATTGGGAATGCCTATTAAAATCCCCTATGTTTTCAGGTAAGACATGTTAGATTTTTCTTTGAAATGAAAGAGCTAGGGCCTGCAACAAAGCTGCTCCAATTGAAAATAAAGCTTCACATGAATCACATCAAAGACGCTTCTCCTATTGTTAGCTTCTTCCATGCAGGGGAAGATTGTCTCATTAAAAGCAGGAAAAGCACACTGCTTACGTAAGAGGAGCCTGATATATAGTGTACAATGGCTGCCATATCTATACCACCTTGAGCTGTTCCGCCACAGGAGAGCGTTTCAGCTATCATGTGATAGCTCCTTTGAAGGTGTGTTCCCTTGAAAAAGGATGCCTGTGATTGCCCTTGTTCGGTTTCTGTTCAGTTCTCTTCTCTAATTAGGCGGTTACAGATAGACCAGTATCTAGTAAGTTGAGATGTAAAACAACATAACTGTCTGCAAGATTAGCTTCGCAGTTACGTTGATTAAGCTGTACAGCATTAGAAGCCTAACACATAACATACTGCACTATTAAAGCCTTGTTCTTGTGGGACTTTCATACTTTTGATCATTAGGCCGATGTTTGTCTAACTGCCAGGGATACTTTCACAAAAACTGTATGAAAGTAATTATGGTATAATTATTACAGAAACCTATCGTTATTGTGAGATTTTTCTGAAAGGGCAGAATGTTTATACATGAAAAATATTACTGGTCTGGGAAATACAAATCTAAATTACATCTGATGTTGGGTTTTGTTGTCGTGTTTCTGGTTGGTCGGTTGGTTTTGTCCCTTAAACTCTCCTGGGTAGAGCTGTCAAAGGGAAGTGCGTGACTCTATTGTTCTTCATTAGTATGTCAATGCAGGCTAGAAGTTTGGAGCTAGACAGCCAAACTTGTTTTGCACAATAAGTTATCGGATCTGAAAGCTCAAGTACTATGGCGATAAGTACTAAAGTACTTAAATAAGTACTTAATTCTATGTAAGTACATAAAATACAAATCTTAGTGTACAGAATACATCAAACACATGAGAAATAATTGCATTCAGATGGATTGTTTCCCAGACATGGATGATCTTCGAGTCTTTTGTTGTTGCTCTAGTTGCTTGTGTGTGGTCATTTTGCTTATGCTGTGGGAAGAATTTAAATCTGATCTATTTGGAATTCATTTCTGTTCTGTGTTGTTGATTTGTACTATCAACAGTAATGTTCCCAACAGAATTGCTTAGTTATGTGAACTAACCAGTTGTTAAGAAGCTCACGAGCCTCTTGAAGACAAAACCATCACCATTCTGATGTTTATAACAGACAAGCCTTGTGGTGTTTGGCAGATAAGATTTCTGGTATGTTTGTTGAACCACTGTAATATCGGGGTGTTAAGCTGATATTTTAAGAACTAGTTTTATCTGTAGATTTTGTCATGTTCCTGCATGCTGAAGCTGCTGACCTTGCACAAGCAGTATCCCTTTCTGTCTAGTAACTGGAGTTTGTATCCAGCATTTTAATGAGAAACAAGCTGCCGATGGTGACCCCTGGAGCCTGCTGACGGCAGTCTTTTGTCAGACTCCTGGTCTCTCACCATCCTGAACTTTGTTTAACCGCATTTGTTGCTTGTGTGAAGCCTGTTTTTATTTTCTTTGTAATTTTCTTTGAATTTTTTCATGGTTTGCAGAATCTGCGGTTTATAGTTAGTGATAGATACAATAAAAATGCAAACCCTAATTTTACTGTAAACTGCGTACTTTGATTATCAGTTGCCAATCCCACTTAACTTTGTATCAGGATTTTAAATAGGAAGCCCACAGTTCTATTAAGTAGATCGAGCTGATTTTGGGGGGGTGGGTTGAAGTGGCTTTTTGACTGGACCAAATAACTGATGCTTGTTAGCTTCTAATCAAAACTCTTTCTCCTAAAGACAGCTGTACTGCAATGACCTGCATGTTTCAAGGTTGCTGTAGTTTGTTCATAATTACAAAACCATCTTATGATATCGTAGCCTCCCACTGACCTTTTTCTATTTTTTTTCTCTGCTTAGGTCACTAGAAGCTCTCTGATCCTCCCGTAGGAGTAACTGACTTCCTGTACATATATGTATTTTAAAAACTAGTACTTTAGAACTTGAGATAGGTTGCACCATTGGTATACTTTTTAAATTATTCTTCAAGAAAATGGTGTAGTAGTATAAGAATGTTCAGCTGGTATCTATTAAATCAGAAAATACTATTTTTTAATTATTTCAGCCTTGGTGTTATATGTTTGCCTTTGTTGGTTTGGCGTTTGAAAATCATGAAACTATTTTTATTTCTGCAGTCCCATTCTTCTCATTTATCCCGTTTACATTTTCAGCGTTAGCCTTCCTCTTTCTAAACCATTTAAGCTATCAGCCAATCTGAACCGTTAAGCCTATATTCCTCTTCAGAGCAATAATGAGCAACCTACATAAATTCTCAGTATAAGCAACCCTTCCTAGCGAGGTTAGGTTTGCCAGGTAAGCATTTCTATTTTTGTAAGTGGGTATCTATGGATAAATATCGCAAAACTGTTTTTTTTTTTTTTATTTGCTTTGGAAGATGTATGAAAAGAAGAAATTTTGGAAAAAATTTGAAGCAGCTTGTAAATTTCATATGCTGTGAACTGCTGTGTAAAATGCCACCAGGACTGATTGATACTTGTAGCTTGGCCTTCGGGGTCGTGTGAAGTCATCTCTTATTGTAGCAGAAGTCCTCAACAAACAGTTGCCAGATACCTGTGCAACAGAAAAAGGTATCTGAGAGCTCACTGAAGTGATGTAGATTGGTTTGGGAAATAAGCAGTGCAAGTGGTGCTGAAGCTCGCCTTTTTCTGATTCTGAAGTGCGTTCTAATGTGTGTGGTGAAACTATAAACTTCTGCATTGTTTGTTGCTCTGTTAAACGGTACTGAGTTATGTTTCAGTTCTTATAAAATATTTTTTAAAGTTCCTTTTTCATTCTCTTTATTTAAGTTTTATTGATGCTGTTGATTATTATTTCACGTTCAAGGTAGGCTTTCATATTGGGCTTAGGAAATAAACCCAACAACATATTATTTTCTCTTGAGGATTCTTCTAATGATACTGTACTTCAGTAAATTCTGTGATTGCATGAAGTTAGCAAATTTGGTATTTTCAAACAAACCCAGATTTGTTTTCTGGTAACAGGGTAGAACTCCTATTTTACTCCTTCCTGGTGTGTTGTAATCCTCTATTATTGCTCTCTTTCATCTGGGTCTTTTTGGCTAGTGTGATATTGCTGTGCCTACTGGCATAATACTTACCAAAAACTACGTCTCTGAGTAGTGAAGGGATTAAGTTGCAGGTCTGTGATATTTCTGACTGGACAGCTAACTGATTGTATTGTCAGCCTTCGTTTTATACTTTTTCAGGCATTTATTTCTATTTGAAACTTCTTAAGAAAGAATTGAAATATTTTAAATGTTCTGTTACTATACTTCCATGTTTCTCCTGTTACTGTGCAAATATTTTAGTTCTGGTTTAGTGACTTAAAACCCATAAAAGTAGGCTTTACTAATATAAAAAATAATTCTGTTCACCAGCGCTTTTAATAAAGAGGAGACATCTGAAGTGCCTGGTTATGGTTTCAGTTTCATTTGTAGGGTGTTGGCCCTGCTTCATTCAGTATAAACTGAAAATGCAAAGGTCATGGAGATTAAATAACATATTTAAAAATTATAATGATGCAGATAAAATAGGGTTATGTCACATTTTTACAATCTAAAATTTTTGACTAATGTAATGAATCAAGAACTGTGTGTGTGTTAGAAGATAGAGGTCTTTGACCTTTCTTTGACTTGATTAACTGAGAGGGAGATGGTAATTTTAAAATTGATGGGACTGGTATTTAATTTCTTCCAATGTTTATAATTAAACAGTAACACTTTTAATGGCCATTTTAATCAGCCCAATCTAAAAATCTCTTGCTGTACTTTTTCAACCACCATTTCAAATACTGGTACTTGTGGTGCAAGAAAATATGTATTTTTATTTTGCCACTTGTGGACCTAATTATTTTGTTGTTGAATTAATGGAGACTTTGCCTAAGACCAAAATGAAGAAGCAAGGTGAGTAAAGAAGATTCTAAGCTTCGATTAGAAGGCCTTAGTATTGGCAGGCAGAATGTTCAAAAGTGGCATTCGTGAAAGCATTGCCTGCAGTATTGGCTGCTTTCTAATTACAACAAACCTTTCAGAACATGACAGATGCAATTTGTTAGAAATGAGTATGCATCGATAGCATGCGAGATGTGTGTATATATAGCTCCTATTTTCAAAACATGCAGATATGAACGGTTGGATTCAGTATCTGAACGCCAGCCCTTAATAAGAGTTTTAGGTGCTGCCAACAGCAGCTACCTCTCCGGAAAGGGTATGGCTCTCCTCTGTCCCGTATTATGTTTGCAAATCATATATAGTTACTTAGGGAGTCTGAAAAATTCGGAGCTTAGGGTGTGCAGTATTAGAAGTCAGTTACTTTTGAATGGTGACTATCTTATTTTTATGCTGTTGCCTGCTAAAGCTGATGTACCCTAATGATGTTTCATGCATAATGCTTTAATTCCCCTGAAATTGTCTGAATGGGTCTGTTGCATCTCCAAATACAGATATACTTTCCTGTTACATACTTGAGGTGATTGTGAAGGAACAGTGTGGCAGTTTTGAGTTGGGTGCAACTGTGCTTCTGATTTCAGATTGGTCGTGTCGTCTTGCCTAGTGTTCTCATGTATTGAGAGCCTAGATCAGTGGGAGGTTGAGAGATGCCATTGGACCATTTGCACGCTGCGATTCAATAAAGGGTCTTTGTATGCAACTAGGCAGGCTCGTTTCGCTGCAGGCCCTCATTACCTCCCTAATAAGAATGCAGTGACTGAAGCATGTTTGCCCTTACGGGTCTCCTAGAGGAGCCATCTCCTCACCTCTGCTCTATCTTCAGTCACCCCTCTTTGGCTGTGAGGAAAGTTGTTAAAAAGAATGTTTCTCCCTCTGCTGTTACAATCCACTTAGTGACACAAGAAATGTCACTCGTGATGATTAACATTTTAAAGCAGTAAATCTTGAAGGTCAGTCTGAAACAGAGGACAGGGAATGCTCATGGCTTTCCTTCCCTGTCTGCCTCCCAGGAGGAAATGTGTTGCATGAAAGTAGTGTTGGCAGGGTAATAACGACCCCTTGCTTTTCCATTGTTTTCCATCAATAAAAAGGGTACAAATTATTTTAGACACATTTCATGTAAATATAAAATAAACAAACAACTGTATTTATCTTCTAGAATATGCACTACTTTGACTTATTCCCATATTCTTAGAAAAGAGCTGCTGCTTAAACCAATGCACCTTCCTCTAACAGTGTCAGACTGCACTTTAGAACTCGTTAATTAGACTATTGAAATGATACAGTAAACATAAAGAAAACCCAATAACATAGGAACAGGGGATTTTTTTATAGCAAAAGATGCCCCCTCTATAAAGCCACCATATTACAGAACTCCTCCCTCCCCCCCTCCCCCCTGCCACATTGAAACATAAAATAGGTAGAATCAAGCAGCCACCAGCAGCTATTTATATGCTAATATATATCCCCCAAGCTGAAGCAGGCACCTAAAGCCTATTGCTGCTACTAATGATGGCTATGCTTTAACCTCTATGGAAAAAAGAAAAGTGTTTTTCCTTAAGAAAACAACTCAGTTTCTTTAAGATGAAATGTAATTATCTATTATCAGATGTCCTTTAAAAATGGAAGGCCTATTTAAGCTGCTAAAAATATTGAAGCCCTAATTCCACTGTAATAGCATTTTAATTTCAGCAAATCACAGCTCTATTGTTACAGGACATTTTACTGCAAGAACGTGGTAAGAGGTCCTTCTTAGCTTTTTAAAGAAACATTCCCCTTTCTTTTAGACATTCAATTAAATCTTCGCAATCATCTAACCTTTTGTGACACAAAATTTTACTTACTAAGTGAGAAAACAATGGCCATTAGCATCTAAAAGAATTTGTTTTAAAAAGTAGTTTAAGTTTAATTGCTTTATGTATTCTCATCAGAATATTTTTTGGCTGTTGGCTTACTCCTTTACTTTAAAAAGCTAGAGTTTAATTCATTACGGTTTTCCATTTAAAATACTTAGTTAAATTGCTGGACAAAGTTGGTGTAAACTCCTGCTGTAACTGGGTCTGTGAATTGATGCTGATGATCATTTAAAGAGTGATGTCAATGGCATATGAATGCAAGGGTCACTGTTTTCTGTTATCATCAAGTAAATTTACTTTTCTATTTAAAATTGCTTATTTATCAACATTTTTATTGTTATAGTGCACATACGCGGGTGATACAATTTTAGCATCCTCATCTATGTTGATGATTTTGTACTGTCATGAGAGTAAGTGGCTTATACAAAGCTATGCTGCCAATAAGTACGTTAGATGTCTTTTTAAAAAGTTGAGCTTCGCTTCACCTTTTCTGTTGAACCCTACTCCTGCTTATCTTTAGCATTTTTGTTCTACAGGATCTGATGAAAAACTTTTGTGTACTGGCTTCATTATGATGTCCAGTGTAATCACATGAGATTTTTTTCCCAGTGTTGAGCAGCATGGGGCTTCTGGTGCTGTGAAACGGTTTTATTAGTCCTGGAGCTGAGCCTTAATGGCACTTGCATTTGAGTGCCCAAATCTGAAAAAAGACAGCTTTCTCTCACATCAGAGAAAACAATGATATATAAAGCTATTTTCCCACCTGTTTGTCTCATTTGAATTTTATATGGGCGTAAGATCTTTAACTTCAGATAGTCTGTACTGCTTTAGCATGGCATTCTATATTTAACATGCTATTTGCTCTGGGTTTTCACTTTCCGGCTTTTCACTTTTAATCAAAATAAACTGGAAAATATTGTTGGGTTACTAGTAATGCATAAAGAAATTCTAAACCTCCTGTAATGTGCTTAGAAACATATTATTGCGGTTATACAATCAAACAAAATTCAGCTGTGTGAGATTTGTTCTCGATATTGTGAGAAGTGCATTAATGAAATCTCTTTCATTGTCAGAACTATAAAGGTCATATGTAGTGCAAACGCTTCTGTATATTTCCTGAATAATAATGATAATACTAGGAAAGGAACAACAAAAAAACAAAAACAAAAAACAACCAACAAAAAACCTGTTAAATTTGAGACAAGTTCTGCTACCTGTGGTGGAAAAACAGCATTGAGAATTACCCTGGTGTTAAATCTGTGGCCATTGATGAAGTGTTTCAGCTTTAAGATTTTTTTTTTAAAAGAATTTTAGGAACATAGTGAAGAAAGCTAAACAACACTAACTATGTGATTTCTTTGTTCAGTTGGAGATTTTTTTCGTTTGTACATTTCTTTATTCTTACCTTCCATTCACTTTTCACTCAGGTTTCATAGTTTCATTTGCTCAGTAGATTATCTTCTCTGAGTTAAACTTGTGGTTTTTAAACAGTGAACTACATTGATTGTATTCAGACTATTGATAGGCTTCAATATCTGTCATTGATATGAACTGAAGCAAAATGTCTTTATACAGGCTCTTAATTTTGTGTGTTTTTATGGCAGTAGGAAAGACAAGGCCAAAGACCCTAAGAGAACTCAAGTCTGCTGCTGTCGGATTCTTGCCCAAACCCTTATGTTATCTGGACAGTATTATGCATCTGTGCATAAGTCGGGTACTGAATTAAAGGTATCTTGAAATATGTAGGTGAAAGAAGCCTACTTTTGATACATGGGAAACTGACTAGTACAACTTGCAGATTGTCTTCTGTAAAATTGTCTCTAGAGAGTGATGGTCTTTTTTTAATCAACAACCCTTGTTAAACTTGAAGCTAAAAAAAAAAAGTCAAATCTCTAAACAGAATAAAAGTATTCTAGCTCTGCAGCATGTGGAATTAATACTGTCTTATTTTGCAAGATATAATAAACAGGATACAGTGTAATACATACACATAACAGTTATAATTCAATTAAACTCTAGTTATTCCAGCACTGAAAAGAATAGCATGACACGCCTGTATAGCTGTGGTGTATAGCTATATGAAACAATCTATTTAAGGTAAATCAACTCCTACTTAAATGACTGTAATAAGCATTCGCCAAGCAGCTCTACCCCTGGGGGTGTCATTTATCACAGTGTAATAGAAAATTGTAATGAATAATAACACCTAGCTATTCTGCAGGAGCTTGCATATATTAGGGGAAATGCAAATAATGCATCCAAGTGAAAAGATGAGCATTGTAGTGTTTTGGTGGTTTTTTTTTCCCCCCTTCCTTTACCTCTCCCCACCCATTTAAAAACCACATGTCTGTAATGTGTGCAGAATGAATTCTCCTTGCCTGGAAGGTTTGTGTTTGAGAAGTAAAGACTATCTCTCTATCATTCTAATCTGTGTCTATTTTCTCTGCGGTGTACTGTGTAATACTGGCTTAGGTAATATTTACTAAACAGGAAAGTCAAGTAGAGCAAAAACTGTAATTCTGTAAGGAGTGTGGGCTTTGGCCTGAACCTTAGCAAATGTGTAAGAATGCAAAATTACAATAAATTTGCTAAAGCTTTAAACAAGATTTTACAGTTGCTATTCCCCTTAATCCTGATGGCAAGAGCAATCACTCTTGTCCCTGTACCTCTTGTGTCAGATACCGAAACCCACACCTTCTCTATGCTTCTCTATTGATACAGATGTTCCTGGAGTCGATCTTGCTATAGTTACTTATCAATGACACCAGACAATGGAAGGGTTTAAAAGATATGTTAGAGGGGCTAGGATGCTGCTATCATCTTGGTTGTCCAGGGATCTCTTTGGTCATTTGTGGACAGCTTTGAGGTTCCGAGAAGTGAAGTCCTTATCTCAAGGGCTGGCCTGTCCTTCTCTTTGCGATGAGCTGGGGTCCTTTAGTTTGCTTGGTCAGGTGTGGCTATTCAGTGTACAACGTGAACTATATATGTATCTTAGGAAAGTTAATATAATTTCATACTATGAAGACTAATTGGTATAAGTTAAGGAATGAGATTTTCCTAACAGTTGGGAGCTCCCCTCCACCTCCTGTAAACTGGATTCTGTTTGTTGCATTCTAAATGAAACAGAGTACCTGCAAGTAGGTTTTTATGGGGTTTTTGGTTTTATTTAAGAATTCACGTTCACACTCTGTAACATCGCATAGTAAGCTGGGTAAACTTTTTGCATGACTGCAACTTCTGCTTTGTCATGAGTGTAATGGACATCCCATCATTCAAGGTGTGCTAATACCATTCACGTAGTTATTATTCCATTAATAAGACTGTTACAACCATGGAATAGCAGAAATTTATTTTAAGGAGCAAATATCACTTACAAGTGGGCTGTTACAGCTGAATAAGCGTATTTCTTGATTTAAGTTCATAAAACACAGCTACTGGTAATACTTTAATTTTGATGACAAATGAAAAGAGTAAGCCATTAACAAGCCCTTTAAAAGCTACTGACTAGAGTAATACCTTCTATAAATGAAAATAGCACTTCTTAATCAGATATTTAAGGTTATATACTGACTAGTAAGTGCTACTTTGTCCATTAACAGTGAATCTAATTCTGTGCTGTAACAAAAGGTAAAAGTAAGAAGATAATTTCAAATGGCTAATTAAGCTATTTTGTAGGCCAAGTTGTTGAAGTTGAATCAATGTGAAGCTACCTTTTTAAATTATTTTTTATATTTTTTCATTTTGATCATAAATGGGGGCCACTGTGATTACATTTGTCATGGTTTAACCCCAGCCGGCAACCAAGCACCACACAGCTGCTTGCTCACTCCCCCCACAATGGGATGGGGGAGAGAATCAGAAGAGTAAAAGTGAGAAGGCTCCTGGGTTGACATAAAGACAGTTTAACAGGTAAAGCAAAAGCAGCGCACACAAGCAAAGCAAAACAAGGAATTCATTCACTCCTTCCCATCGGCAGGCCGGAGTTCAGCCATCTCCAGGAAAGCAGGGCGCCATC
>NW_008825115.1:89715-113857 GCF_000699105.1 Pygoscelis adeliae
ATGCTGAGCATGACGTCATATGGTGTGGAATATCCCTTTGGTCAGTTGGGGTCAGCTGTCCCGGCTGTGTCCCCTCCCAGCTTCTTGTGCACCCCCAGCCTGCTTGCTGGTGGGGTGAGAAGCAGAAAAGGCCTTGACTCTGTGTCAGCACTGCTCAGCGATAATGAAAACATCCCTGTGTTATCAACACTGTTTTCAGCACAAATCCAAAGCACAGCCCCATACTAGTTACTGTGAAGAAAATTAACTCTACCCCAGCCAAAACCAGTACACATTGCATTAGCGGGAATTTAAAAGAGCCTGAGTAAAATGGTAAGGAATTATTTTCATGTCTTGCTCACAGGACCTGTACTTTGAGAGAAGTTTTGAGGGTAGGAAGAAAACATTGTCCTTGTGACGTGTGTTTTGGTAAAAATGACCCTCCCTCGTGCTGGAAAGTTACTCTTTGTTAGGAGTTAATTGCTATAAAATGACCTGTGTCATAAAATACACTTGAGATTATGTATGCATAATTATACCATCAAATTATGCACTTTTTAGAAGTAGAGTTTTGGGGCTGGGGGAGAACCCACTAGGAAATTGTCGTCTTTTACATCAAACAACAAATCTCAGACCATCAACTCTAAAACCTGCACTTTAGGGGCTGGTGCTGATGCAGTGGGGGTGGTTGGTGTATTTTTTTTTTCCTAAGTTGTACCTTGGTGTTTATTTTCAAGATAATTATTTCATACACAGATCTCTCTGAATGATGCGTCTATTTCAATATTAAAATCAAACAGCCTCGTCTCCTAGGGGATGCTATGTTTTGAGTCCTGTTCTCTGTGCAGGTTTAACTCAGAAGAGGGAGTTTTGCTCCCCTGATAGTATATCATAGATGAGTTCTGTTCTTTCATCTTCATACATTAGCACTATCAACAGGTCAGGGAAGTTCAGATTAGTGGTTGCAGTTTTAAATGTTATTGCTGAAGATGTGAGACCCCTGTTTTAACTCCTCATGATATATTTGACACGTAGTTCTCTCTGGCTCCCCTTAGAAAAATTAGTAGCCAAGCTTGGATCTCTCACTTATAAAGAAAAAAGATTAGAAGGAGCTGGAAAACACTTTTTCTTATATCTGGGACATCCACTAAGCAGCTGGTGGTTATTGGAATAGTTTGATTTTTATATTACGGAAATTGGGGTACTTTTTTTTAATGATTTTTTTTCTGTATGAATGAATGTTTTGTGATTTTTTTTTTTTTTTTAATAACTTTCTATAGGGAAAAGCTGCTTATTTTTCTGTTGACAGTGTTCACTGAAATCTGCATATCTATTGTATTTCTATTGTATCTTTGGATCTGTATTTCCTTTGTTTTAGTTGTAGGATACAAAATAAGTTTTCAGGCAAACTGCAGGAATTGATATGTAGTTATTTTCTCCTGTTTACTGCAAGATTGTCTGTTAAGGAAAATCTATCACTGTACAGAAGATCAGTTTAAGAACTCCTCAACAATTATGAGATCAAAATAAATTTAATGAGATTTATTGGCAGTGCGCACACATGGATCAACTACAGTAATGCAGTGTGGATTTGCATGGGGGTTCATTGCAGCTGCGAAAACTGAGTCTGTTGCACACAATGCAACAGTTACATTAAGAAATTCAAGCAAACTTTCAGAAACCTTAGTACAAATGGTCTCTGGTGGAACTAATTTATAATAGGAAGACAATAATAGGTGCCCCAGAGTTTGGATTGTTCCACTCTCAAATAAGATGACGTATAAGGAGAGACTAACGGAGCAGAGTTTAACATGTCTTCTCACCCCAACTCTTCTCTGAGATTCAGTGAAAGTACAAGTGGCGAGGGTCACAAGTTGCAGTACGGAAAAACTCTGATTTTTACATAAGGAAAATAACTTAACAGAGATATTGGGTAAGTGTTCAGACACGTTGCCCAGAGTACCTGTGGCAGCTCCATCAATGGTTGTTACCAAAACCCCTCTGGAAAACTCCTGAGCAATGTGATTTAACTTCGAAGTTAGCTCTGCACAAAGCAGGAGTTTTGAGTAGATGACCTCCTGGAGTTCCTTCCAACCTAAGTTGTTTTTTTGGTTTTGGGTTTTTTTGTGTGTGTGTGTGATTCTATGAGCATTAGTCTGCATTTATTGAATTGGAGTGTATGTGTGTAAACTTTGGGAGGCTTCCTGATTTTCCTGATGCTCATATTCAATCATTTTCTTAATTCTCTTTCTAAAAAGGTGGGAATGTTGTTTCAGTTTGTCTCAACTAAAAGAATGGGAGGGGGGAGGGAGTTTTAAAAACTTAGAATAAAAATAATAATAATACTTGAAAAACCCCGAACAAAACCCTACTGAACTTGATGGTGTGTAAGCAGAGCGAAAGAAATGAAGGCAGGCAGAATAAATATTTAGATGTAAATGAGTTAAATATGTTTTACAGCAAGGGATTGGAACAGACAACTCAGAGTTACAAGTGTCAAAATGATAGGTCATTATCACAGCATGGTGATAATGACAACTTAAAGTCATATTATCTTTGTGATGAGGGCCATTTATTCCCAGAAGTTCAGAAAAGAAATGGCCCTGTTAAATGCTGTTGCTAATAATAAATAATTGATTATACTGAGACTCATTTGCCTGTAAGGTGGTTGATTTAACGCTGCAGTTGACAGTTATTGTCACCTTTAGTTGGAATGTGAAAATTTAGTACTGAGATGCTGGGGAAAAAAAAGGGGGGGGGAGAAACAGTAACATAACCATTTTCAACATTTCCTGAAGGCCAGAATTTGCCTGAAAAATCCTTACTCCTTAGTTCCAATTCGTAACTTGCACTTCATGACACAGAGGTCAATGTGTAACTGTGGCAGAGGTAAGTCTGCCATGTTTGCTAAGTGTGGAAAATGGGAATCCAGGAGCTGTTTGTCTTATTTAAAATAGCTGGATAAGGGGCGAGTAAATAAGAAGCATGTGAACGTTTTGACTAGAGATGCTACTAAGAGAACAGCTTCCAGACAAATTATGTTCTACTTTTGTAAACCTAGCATTATATACTGCACTTACGACACCCAGTGATGTAAAAGGTTGGTTTGATATTATGTTACGATAGTCCTGAAAAATAGAATATTTTTATCCATTTCTCCAAATAAAACTACCATGCAATTACATAGTTATGCACTTCTGTAATGTCTTGGTGCTTATTCTGGTAATTCAGTTTACAGTTCAGCTGCTTTCATGATGTGAAAATTTAAATGTGTAATAAAAAAATTACCTGCAAAGTGGTTTTTATATGTAACATTTTATTTTAAAAGAATAACTAACAGGAAATGTCCATCATAACAGAAAATGTGTATTTTAGATTATGAAGAATGTATATAAACTTTTATATGTGGATATGCACAAGACTGCTTGGGATTTGAGGATTTTTTCTTAGTTTTTGCATTTTTTGTGTGCGTGTGGTTTGTTGTTTTTTTTTTTTTTAAATGCTCGTAGCTTAAAAGATATGAAGCTGTTTCAATTTGACATCTTAATCATGAAACAAATGAAGCTTGAATAAAAAGGGTTTAGGGGAGATACATCAGTACCAACGGTTAAATTTACCAAATTTGGACAAAATGTATGTGGTGTTCTCTGAAATTATCCAAATTTTTGTTCTTAGTAAGCAGTTTTCAAATGGCATAAATATGTTTAAGGAAAAATAGTAGTAGTATATAACTCAAGAGATCAGAGAAAATCAGCTTTGTTTCTTACGTCCCTCTCGAAATAGGTATGATGCTACTCCTTTTTAACAGAGGAGTGTTCTCCCTCTTTTACAAGAGGTGACAGACGAGATTTTTCTCAAATGTTTCTTCTTTAGGTAGAGATTAGCGTGAAATGTGGCCAAACAAGAGTGAAGATACAAGAGACTGCGGCAGAAACTGTTGTAATCCTTAAACTGTCAGACTAGTTGGTCATTATTTGTTGAGCATAAATAGATGAATGGAAGATGGAACTTGTTGTGTCTCTGTGTTAGTGGACCTTTAAGATCTGTTATCAAAATTATAAGTCTAGCAAACAGTGGTCTCATAACATTACTTCTAAACAATAAAATACAGTTTTGATAAATTATTGTCTATACTCTAGTGCCTCTCCAAACTTAAACCTTTTCCTTTCCCTCTCCCTACAGGATGCACAAGCTCTTGGGTCCATATATTATTTATTACAATCAAATAAGACACAGTGGTGGCTCAGTAAACTTGCTTTTCATATAAGAATTGATTTTATTGAGTAACGCACAGTGCAGACCCTAGCTTCCAGCAGCCAGGGCTGAAATGAGCAATTCTCTCATTGTAATAATGTGCCTCTGTCATCTCCTTATTATCAGCATGATAAAAGATGAAATATTCACAGATGCTGCCCTCCTAACCTGATCACAGCTTGATATTTGAGCTTTGGAAATGAGTTTTATAAGCTTTAATATACTCCTTGGCGGAGTGACCCCTGAAATTAAACATTATTACAGAGCGGATATTTAAAAAGCTGGGGCCGCAAATTACATCAAAATGAAAATATTAAGGAGTATTACGACTATACCAAGTGGGAACTCACTGCTGTTGAAACTTTGAATGCCATAAAGCTCAGCACATTGGTGTCAAAAACATCAGAAAAAATAATAATAGCACAGGCACCTTGACTTCAGTTATTTTATACGTACGGCTAAACTAAATTACTGGAATGGGTTTTTTCCTATAGGCTGGGTTTCCAGGAAGCAAAGGCATATTATTCTCAACTTTGTAGCATTCTTCACAGTTCTTTTAAAATGCACGTTACTTCTTTTCTGTGCAAGCACCAATAAAAAATAACTTAAGTGTAATGAAACCAAAGATTACACTTACAAAAAAGAATAAGCCAACATCACTAGATGAAACATTTTGATTCCATTTCCATTGCTGTCGCTGTTTTGGGGGACAGGTTTCTACCAAAGCCTGGGATATGAAGAGCCAAGGAAGTTTACTAAATGTGAAAATAGAGGAATGTACAACATATTACAGATCTTTCAACCCAAATATTATATCGTCTTGTTAAAGTTAGTAAATACCAAATTTTAACTCCCTGTAAAGGTGATTTTACCAGAAAGAAGCACATATAACTTCTTAATTTACATATAGTATCAGTTAAAGGAAGAGCTGCTATTTCTTTCATGCTTGTAACTCCAGTTTACCAAAGAAACTTGTTCTCCTATTTGATTTTTAAAACAATTTGAAGTGTCTGGAAATGTAAACTTTTACAAGAGATCAGACTTTGATATTCCTTTGTGTTCCTTACATTCCAATGAGTTAGAAACAAATGTCCGTTTTGTTTTGTTTTGTTTTTTAGTATGTTGAAATTTCTTTAAATTATTGGTTTATGGGATGTAGCAATTTTTTTTCAGAAAAATGAAGTAATGCATTTGAAGAGGAAAAAACCCCACATTTCGATGCCTGCAGCATTAACTTCCCTAATGAGCGTGTTTATTCACTATTGTTCAGGTTTAAAACTATGCAAATAGTATGTCACTGTACATTCCTTTAAATGAATTTCTCTTTTTTTACCTATGTTCTGCCCTCAGTGTTTCTCTATAGATATTAATGGAAGTATTGGTTCTGTTACACCATCACAACCTATTTTGTCTATTAGTTTATGCAAAAACATTTTAGGGAGATTTTTAGAACACCATCTACAAGCATACGGTTCTGTTCTGTGGTCCCTTGGGTTCAGGCACTCTCTGCATTGTTAATGCCACGTAAAAATAAGCGTTAGTGGCAAATACTGGTCAAAGAAGGTACTTCAGTCACAGAGCTTCTCTGTTACTAGCTGCCCTATGCGATGTAATTGGAACGTATCCTTTGTCCTTGGGATACTTTAGCAAAAGAGATTGCATTGCTGAACTCCTGAAAGGAATTGTTTTTACAGATTGCTGCTTCCGTAAGGATGCAATACCTTCATGTTTGCTACAGGTATTATATACTTTTTAGGTTCTGAAAACTGTATGAGATAGCAAATGACTAGTCATTTACGAAGACCTAAAAAGCAGTTCTATGTTAAAGTGGGGGACTGGATCCAGTCAGGTAGATGCTTATGTAGAATTTTATTGTAGTTATTTTGTGCTGTATGAAATTGAGAGAATGAAGTGTATTTTCATGACTTTTCACATCCAGTAGATGATCTGTCACTTCCCTTTGTAATGCTAAACTTGACTGCTGAGAATGACCTGTGTAAGTGTATTGTAAGCCATATGAAAGAAAAGACCGGTGGGAGATTTGAAGCCTTCCTCCTTCATTTATACCAGAACTAAAACATGCTGTGGGTAAACTGCCTTACTTTCCAAGAAGACAGACACATAGAAAAATGTTTTATTGCAGACTGCGAGTGTAAAGCTTGTCATAGAGCAAAGCAAGAATCCTTTTGTCCTTCCAGGGATTTTTTCCTGTTGAGGCTATGTTTTTGCACAACGAATCAGAATTCTCAAAGCTATATTTGGGTTCTGTAGTTCACACTGATAAATGAAAACAAAGCAAGCAGAGAAGGTACAGGAAGAACAATGACAGGTTGCTCAGAGAGGATGCTGAGTTGCCATCTGTGGATGTTTTTTCAGAAGGTGACCAGAAAAAGTCCTGAGCAACCTGATCACGCAGGTGTAGCCTGATGTGGGGTAGGCAATGACCAAGATTTTCAAAAGTTTTAAAGTGCCTTTAGAGAAATGTTGCCTTTGTTCTGACGTCTGTATGGAAACAGTTTGCCTGGTAATTTTCAACCTCCTGGCCAAGCTGAGTTAAATGGAACAGAAAAGTGGAGCTTTCAAAAACAGTTGAGTTCCTTTCTGCTTTGGGAAAATTGACTGTCGAGTAAAAGAAGGGGTTATACCCCAGTGCCCCCACTGAAGAAAGAGCACCCTGTTAGATACCTCGTTCAGCAGCAGCCACGAGGTGTATGATGCCCTCTTGTTTGTGGTAGTTCTCCTGATTTAGAGCTGTTGCAATTGGAAAGGGGAAGTACAGCAAATGTAGCTCTTGAACCTGTAGGAATTACAGTTCAGCTACGCACAGAACAACTTTTTTAAAAAGGAGGGGGGCAAATCCCAAAAAACCCTATTCCTGATCCTCACTGTGGCATTTCAGCCAGTTTTGCTACAAAATAAGTAGTTATTTTGAAGATGATTTAGTGATCTTTTATGAAGACAACTGTAATAAACTTTAAGAATGTGACCTGCTCATTATACATTGAAGATTCAGTCTCCAGAGGTTATCCTGTTGTGTATTTTGACATTCTTTCTTGGATCCATGGGACTTGTGTGTTTATATCATTCTGCCTTTGCAGTTTAGACAGCGGAGTGTTCTTCAATGAAATCATTGACTACCGCTTCTAATTTTTACCTTACTGCTATTTATGAATTAGGACAACAAAAATGAGTAGAAAGCTTGTATTTATTAGTCATAAGTTAAGCATAAAATTTCAAATAACTGAAATGGTTTGATGTACTTTGTACCTTTTTTAGTATTGACGGCTTGCAAAATTGTGCATGCAAATCTGATTATTGTAGGTTTGCTGAAGTCCATTTGTAAATGTAAATCTTGTGCTGGTTAAGAGGTGTTGTCTTAATCTTGATTTACGTTGTAGAACGCTTCTGAAATAGGGGGCAAGATCCAGAGAAAGGCTGAAGAAGTGCTTAGTGCAGTAATACATTTGGAATTAGACACCCAAGCTTGTCCTTTGTGATACAACATGTTTGTAGATAGTTGTTGTGGTCCCGTACCTTATTTCTCCTATTAGTTCAGTGATGAGCATACTCATTAGGGCTGTAAGATAACACTGTGCAGATTGACAGGTGATTATTCTTCTCTCTTGAGAGAATCTAGAGCTAAGGGTTCCACTTCCCAGGAAATTATTTTAATTGTAATCTATTGACTGAAGCTTGACATGTAGTTGATTTCAGAAACATAGAGGAAATTATGTTTTATTTGGTTTCAAGCATGGCAGAAAGCAGAGTTCAAAGTGTGCTTTTGTCGCTCTTGCGAATGATACTGTTTCTTGGCCCCCAATTAGACTCATCAAAACTTGTAATATGAGACTTAACATACATTCTGAAATTTAAATTTCAAGCTCTGTGCTATATACAATTTTCTTATGTTTATATCATCAGTAAAACATGATCGTGATGGCCAAACATTCTAACCTTAAAATTTTGCACACACTCCCGTGCAAATTTCTTAAGTAA
The DNA here is from genome assembly GCF_000699105.1 of Pygoscelis adeliae. Classification (NCBI taxonomy): domain Eukaryota; kingdom Metazoa; phylum Chordata; class Aves; order Sphenisciformes; family Spheniscidae; genus Pygoscelis; species Pygoscelis adeliae. Next base: position 97,945 of record NW_008825115.1, read on the forward strand.
ACTGTAATTGAAAGAATTGGCACCAAAACATGAAGTGATTGGGGAGGGAGAAAGTTTGTGTGGGGTTAGACCAGTGGGTCGGTCTAGAACATTTTTGTCTCTAGCAGTGGTAAAAGGAGATTCTAGTATGAGAGAAGATGCTTAGTCCAGACACTCTGTGGTCTGTCCTCTTCCTATTCCCTCAGTGTGCAAAACCACATCTATTTTAAACTGATCTACCAGTACTTTCAATGAATGTTCTGTAGTTCCAGTACTGCAGGATTTGGTAAGCAGCTGTTCTACATTCACTGAATCCACTGCTTTCACAATTTTGAAATGGTATAGTTTTCTAATTTCTCAGTTCATCTCTTCTCTAAATTGAAGAGTTCCAGCCTTTTTGTTATTCCTTCATAAGGCAGCCATTCCCCTTCCATAATCAGTTTACTTGTCCTTTTCTGTACGTCTGCCAACTGTGCTACCTTCTCCTGGAGATGTGGAGTCCACAACATAAGTCTCAAAGTGCAGGTCATCCAATTTTTTAAATAGCAGCAAAACGCTGTCCTCTGTCTGGGTCTTAACACCTTTCCTGATGATAGCTTGCATTTTGTTGGTGTTTTCTGGGCTTCTGCTGCGCACTGAGCCAGTGATTTTGGAGAGCTGCCAATGACAACTCAAAGGTGTCTCTCTGTCTGTAACTGCCAGTTTCAAGCTCAGCATTATGAAGACCCAATTTAGATAATTTTTTTTTCTTAGTGTGCTGCTTCACTTCTATGCTGAAGTTTGCTTGCTGCTTTTTTCCCCTCTCAGTCAAATTTTTTTTTTAGGGTTTTCTGGAGCTCAACTGTTGGTGTGGCATTTGAGAGTGCATATTGATAAGTCAGTGTGCACGTATTGGCCCTAGTATTTTCCAGCAGTATATCTGCAATCTGTTCTAATCTGCATAATTGAATGAAGAATCTTAGGATTCTATACGTGAAAATTCTTGTGAATGTTAAATAAAATGTGGTATTTCCTGCTTCAAATCCTTGTTTGATATATAGGATGCCAAAAAAAGATAAATTATAAGGAAGGGGATGAAAAATTTAGGTATGTTTTGTAAGGTTTGTTTAGATATGCATAAAGTAAAGAGAAACAATCTTACAGAACAGATATATTCTGTCTTTATAGCCGTAGACTTTCTCCTGATTTCAGTGACAGTTAGACAATCCTCTTAGAGAAACATGAGACTGAAACATGAATCCTGTGCAAGTCATGCAATGAGATGGTGCTCAGTGCATTCAGAAGATAGGTGTGGTGGCAGGGGAAATGTTTCTTCTTTCTGTGACGGAAATGAGAGGTGGAGTTTCTTGTTTCCGTTTTGTGGATTATGTTTGTTTTAAACTGAGGCCTTTCATGACCTTCTAAAGTTCTTGTTGACTTCAGTATGCCTGCCTTAGTGCATGAGCTGCATCCTTTTATTCTCGACTCGTAATTAATGATGCCTTTAAGGCCATTATTTAATTTGTATTTACATCTGTTTTTTTAAATCTGGCTGTCTACTGAAATGTGTGTAGCTTTCGGCCTATTGATAGTTTTGAGTTACATATCTGTGGTAGTTTGGACATCACCAAGTCAATGTGATTGTAATATTCTCTGCGCTGTTTTAGCCAAAGCTCTTGCTAAATTGAGCTCAGCAGGAGCAAGTCCAGTGACCTCATAAATAGTGGAAATGATTGCAAATCAGAATTCATATATGTTTGTGTCTCAGTGGGTAACCGTATCCCCCACAAAGGAAGCAATCATCTCTTTCAAATTTCTGTTTGCCCTTTCACTCAGATGTGTTTGAAGATAATATGGAGAGGGAGATCTTGCAGTGTCTGACAGAACTGTTACCGGAAATCTAAAATAAATGTCCTGTATCTAACAGTACTACTTAGAGATGTAAGTTTCAAACATTACCCCTACTGCAAAGAACTTGGGGCGTGGTGTGTTATAGTCCCCTAGCTGGGTTTGGCACTTTTTGTCATTTGTAGTTGTTTACCTAAATGACCTTTTTATTTTATTAGAAATAAGATTTCCTTTGTTTTTTCTTACTATTCTGTGATCTGAATTCTTGTTAGTATTCATAGTTTGGTATTGAAACCATGGAGATTCATCTGCAATTTTCTTTCAGTAACATTCTATACAGTTCTGATCGTTCAAGTGGGTACTTTCTTTGCCAGTCTGCTGAAAGTTGAAAGTAATTACTCTTTTAGTATTAATAATACACGTATTAAGAATTCTTGCCTCAACTTCTGTACATTACTTCATGAAGCTTGTAAGACAGGAATCCAGTTCTTAGTATTCTCTTCTGTTTTGTCTCAATGAGAATGTAGCTAGATACAAGTTGCTCTGATTATAAACACAATAAGCTTCTTTATAAAAGTAAGAATACATGTAGCCTCGTATCCTGGCTGTGGTACTGCACAGTAATATATCCTTAGGTAAAGCATAGAAGAGATGTTTTGCCCAGTATACTTTCTCTTCTTTTGGCATTGATTTTGGGCTTCCTGAGAAAGCAGTTGCACCTAGATTTTCATACATACTAACCATCACCTTTGTAAGAGCAAGAAGAAACCTGACAGAATCGACAATATTTGTGAAAGGCGTTCATATGTTAGCTCCCCCCCCGCTATTTTTAGGCAAAAAAAAAAAAAAGACGACTAATTAAAAGCATAGAATCATTCAGGATGGAATAGACTTCTGACCTCTTGTACTTGTCTTGGCTCCTGCATAGACTTTTTAGGCATATGTATATTCACATTTTAGTTGTTTTTTTTTCTGGCGCTGGAAGTAGCCAGGAAACACAAATACTGTAGGTTACACCAACTCAAGCCCTTACTGGTAAGTAAGTAGCTGTATTTAAGGTGTTTGTTTTTTCACATCACACTTACCTAGACATACTTAGACTCAGCAAGTCAAATTTTGGGGTGGACATAATCACCCTACTGGCATCTTGCACAGGGTCTGTATAAAATGCGGCTAAATCTAAATGCTCCAAAGTCAATATTAGCTATGCTAAGCAGCCTGTTCTTTGGCTATGCAGCAGCTCCTGTTACATGTGCTACTGTATACCTATCTGTTTGCCAGAATTCCTGGGAATACTTTATGTTCTTGGAAATGGATTTGTTTGGGGTTGGAGGTATATTTTGGACCATATTCTTTTCTTGCTTCAGGAGATAGTGACCTCCAGTGGCAGTAGTCCCTTGAAACAGAATCTTGATTCCAAAACCTATCCAAGAAAAAATTCTACAGATTTTTTTGCTTTTGCTAAGATACAGCCTATCGCTATGTTGAAAGAATGGTGAATAAAAGAAATATTATTGCTGCAAACTAGAGATGACAAACTATGAGTTACAATGGCAAACTCACAGCATGATATATATGCTGAGATCAGATTTGCAGATCATTCCTTTGTAGAAGCAAACATGCTCCTAGTAGAGTGCCTACTAAGATCCCTGTACTTGCGTAACTCCTGGGGGATCTTGGGGAAAGTTTAGCCCAGAACAAGTAATTGGTAGGGAAACAGTCCAAGCAAATAGATGTTACACAGCTACAGCATTCAAGGACAGAAAGAGGCACAAACAGAGCTAGTGCAAGAGGCAGTACTAAAGGTGCAAGGCAGTGGGGGTAAGCCAGGAGAAGAATGTACAGAGAGGGCAGAGAAGAAATGCACATCTGCCTGACTGATGTTGAATGTTTAGGAGGCAATAAATCACTGGCTAGCAAGCTGCTGAAGGGAAGGAAAGAGTCAGCAAAGCAGAGCTCAGAGAGAAGCCATGACTAAGGATGAGCCACCAAATTGTAGAAGTGTATACCAAAGAGAAGGAAAACTAAATGTATGCATAACCTAAAGCACAAGCTCTGTTTCTCATCAGATTGAATAAGAATTGCAGTTGAGATTGCACCCTTTTTCTGTTTCTTTTTGCTGCACCACTGTCACAATTCAGGAAAGCATTTGTATAAAACTGCTTATCAGTGTGCTGTTTACTGCAAGAACAATCTCTTTTCTGTCTTTGTTCTGCTAGTTAGTCATACTCAGATGCCTGTGTTTGGACAGTGGCATTTCTTTTTACATTTTTTGGTAATTTAGTTAAGTGGTCTGCCTTTATATTTGTGAATTGACTTGAGAATGGCATCTTTAATTGGAATTTATTTTACGTTGCCTTTAAGTTTGATTGCATCGTACTAAGGTTGGAAGAATTTTACAACTGTAATGGAAAGACTAAGAAAGGTTTAATTAAACTCTGAATTTGTTTGCATTTCTACTCGTAAGGTAGTTGATTAATAGTTTATTTCCAAGGTGTCCTTATCTAAAATCTGTCAGTTCTTCCTCTTTTGCTCATCTAACTCTCCTTTTCTTTCTTCCCCCCTTACCAAATGATTTAGCATGTGGCTTGAAACCATATTGTATTTCAGCATTCGTGATCTATGCTGGAGACCCCATTATATCTAACATAAAATGGTATTACTGGCATGTTTTATGGTTGTCTGCAAAAGTGCTGTGATATTTTAATTGCAATCTAGCTATTAATGAGAAAGATCTATAATCTTGTAGGGATGAGTGATAGATTTGGCACTTTCAACCCAAGCAGTACGTTTCTTTAAATATATGTACTGTTCTGTACTATTAGTGAGGCAGGAGAAAAATCTTACTACTTATATAATTTTGTTTGCTTACTTCATATAAACATTGATGCGATAGAACTAGGGAGCGCTACATGTTTAAAGTCATGGGACTGCAGTCAAAATCTCACCTTCCTGTGTTTTATGTGTTGGGTTATAATACTTCTACTTAAAGGAAGTCTTAAGAGCACATAATCTGTTTATTACTTTGAGGATTCAGGTATCTTTACCCTGAGTATTCCTTTTTGCACATCATCATTACATGTAGAGATTAGCTGGAGGGAAAAACATGTCAGAATACCTATGCCTAAATAAATTGGCTTGGATTGATAGCTCAGGCCTCAAGAAAATTTCTGCCAGTCCAGCTGTCACTTTCTTATTTAGCAGCCCAGATGCACCTAGGAAAGAGCTCAAAGCAGTTTAAACATCTAAAACAACAGACGTGCTTGTTCCTCACTTCTTGACTACATTGTGGGATACCTTTTTCTGAGAGGTTCACTTCTATCACGCTTGGAAGGAAGCACCAGTTGTCAGGTTGTTCTGCTGGTATATCAGCGGTGGCAGGCATATGTTTTGCAGCTGTAAAATCCAGCACACAGGCTATGCGCTTGCTAGGTAGCCCAGTTTCTACTGAAGAAGAGACAAAAAGCTGGTAGCTGTTTGCTGAATCACTAATGGTCTTTATCTCCATGTGCATGTTACTGATTCGTGTCACCTGTTGGTCTCTCTTTTGGTGCTCTTCACTCTATCATGCAGTATCTGTATTTTATCTTTTAGAAGCAAGGATAAAGTGATGCCTGTTACTCTCAGGTGATGTTGCTGACGGTGATGTTTGAAGCAACTGTTCGAAGAGATTTGGCTTAGGGTTTTAAAAAAAGCCCAGCCCAGAGTTTTACTTTGTAATAGCAGCTGCCATTGGATATCTGTTTTTCCCTGAAATTACCCATTTTCTTACTCATTTATGAATAGTGTGTAATAGTATTGGATAGATAATGTAATCAGTACTTTCTCTTCAGAAAAAAGAAGTGTTCCTAACCACTGCTGCTGTGTAGTAGTTTGAGGATAGAGCAATTCAGGCAGTTGTTTTCAATGACCATTTAAAATGTTGTATCATTACACATTGTGGAAGCTCTGGCTAGTCCAGTTTCCTGATGTTCTCACAATTCACTTTGGAGCTTAGAGACTGTATATTCCATTACTTTCTGGTCCCTTTATAGCATTCTTACTGCTCCGAGATAGAAGTCAGAATAGGGCAAAAATATAGTTAACCTCCAAACTCTTGGTGGAAGAAGGAATACTGGAGATCCTCACAGAGGTACTTGGGTGGCTAGGGAAGAGTTTTAGTTTTTCAAATACGTCATTTCCTTCTCTCCTTATTTTCTGGTCCAAGCAGAATTTCCATTGTTTTTCCCATTAAGGCTGACTGTCATCCAGTGGTCCTATTCTAACTGTCAAGTTTCACGTTCTAACCTCAATTGTTTATATTTAAGCGGTCTTACCATTTCAGAATTGAAATTATTCCCTTTGGTTCTTTCTTTAGACTGTATTGAAAGAACATAATGAGCCTCACAGAAACAAGTGTTTGCAGACGACACCAAGTTGGGTGGCAGTGTTGATCTGCTCGAGGGTAGGAAGGCTCTGCAGAGGGACCTGGACAGGCTGGATCGATGGGCCAAGGCCAACTGTATGAGATTCAACAAGGCCAAGTGCGGGGTCCTGCACTTCGGCCACAACACCCCCATGCAGCGCTACAGGCTTGGGGAAGAGTGGCTGGAAAGCTGCCTGGCGGAAAAAGACCTGGGGGTGTTGGTCGACAGCCGGCTGAACATGAGCCGGCAGTGTGCCCAGGCGGCCAAGAAGGCCAACGGCATCCTGGCCTGTATCAGAAATAGTGTGGCCAGCAGGAGCAGGGAAGTGATAGTGCCCCTGTACTCGGCCCTGGTGAGGCCGCACCTCGAATACTGTGTTCAGTTTTGGGCCCCTCACTACAAGAAGGATGTTGAGATGTTGGAACGTGTCCAGAGAAGGGCAACGAGGCTGGTGAGGGGTCTGGAGCACAAGTCTGATGAGGAGCGGCTGAGGGAGCTGGGGGTGTTTAGCCTGGAGAAAAGGAGGCTGAGGGGAGACCTCATTGCTCTCTACAACTACCTGACAGGAGGTTGTAGCGAGGTGGGTGTCGGTCTCTTCTCCCAAGTAACTGGCAAAAGGACGAGAGGAAATGGCCTCAAGTTGCGCCAGGGGAGGTTTAGATTGGATGTGAGGAAAAATTTCTTTACTGAAAGAGTGGTTAAACATTGGAAGAGGCTGCCCAGGGAAGTGGTTGAGTCACCATCCCTGGAAGTATTTAAAAAACGGGTAGATGAGGTGCTTAGGGACATGGTTTAGTGGGCATGGTGTTGTTGGGTTGACGGTTGGACTCGATGATCTTGGAGGTCTCTTCCAACCTTAATGATTCTATGATTTTATATTCTCTAACATCTAACTCCTCCCTTTCTGCCTGTGCAACCATTTAGTTGAGCAGACTCACATTGAATGCACATTTCGTAGTGTAAGGTGTAAAAACTGTAAGTCTACCTTTAACTGTATTTTGGTGCTGTTATTACAGCTTAATTTTATTATTTAACACTTTGGAAGGATTCCTTCCCCCACTTGGATTTTCCTGCCTTCCTTTCATGCTAATTCCAACACTTGGAATTTCTTCCCATCTTTTAAATCTTTCCTCATTTTCTCATCTTTCAGGGCCTTCCACTAGTGACCTGCTGTTACGGAAAACAGTATCTGCTGGACAGGCACGCTATCAACTCTCACTATTTTTCTGTTTCCTGTGACATCTCTATTTCTCCAGTCATAAACTAAACTCAGACTCTCTTTTAAACTGTAATGCACTAAACACCACAGAGGTGAATTACAAAGAATACCCCCCCCAAATACAGTTCTTAAAAAAAAAAAAAAAAAGTTTTCTTTATAGCAAACAGCACAGAAAAATTGTTCTGCTAGACTATAGTAACTATAAATAAATAAAGTGGAAGATGCTGGCAAAGAAACTGTAGCAAAAATAGATAAACAGAAAAAATGCTCCACCCCAAAGCATCAAGTCAGATCCTTTCTCTTCAGCAAGAACTCACTGCCATATCCACCATGGTGGTCTTTAATTGTACCTCAATCACTGCAGTGTCTGATTCCCATGAAAATCTGTACAACTTACTTTCTTGGCATTTTTCCTATTGCTGAGACCTCATTGTTTCCCATAGAGACACAATACTTCATCAATAAGCATTATTGAACTTGCTAAATATCAGGTATCCAGTTGCAGATATTCTCAAGGTTTTGTGTTTTGTTTGGTTTTTCCAAGAGTGGCTGCCTCTTGAGGAATGTATTGTGAGGTTATAGTCTCTGCCATTTACAATCCTGTAAGATTCCTGCGTTCTCCCTGATAATTTCTTCTACAGTAAATAGATATAATGAAAATATTTAACCGTATATATTTTTTAATGTAAAGTTGCCTGAAATGTGATTTAGCAGCTGGGAGAAGGAAGCTTTGAAAACATACTTCCCCCCCCCCCCCCCCAAATGTCCCCCCCCCCCCCCCCAATGTGGGCTCCACTGACTAAAAATAGTTCCTGGACCAGCATCCACCGTAGTGAGAATTACAGGTTTTGATTTTCAAAACTATTTTTATTACTGATTCTAAAATCATGGAGTTGGTCTCATATTATGGATCATAGCAAAATAATCTTATTTCATTATACCCTATAGTTTTTTAGAATATATGATTACATACCACCTCAAACAGAGACAATATCATGTTAGTCCTCAGTTAAATTCCAGCCGTAACTGAAGATGATTAAGCTCATTTAAGATATCTCCAGGCATTGTGGCCTTTTAGTGAGATTCCATTTCTTCTTAGGTGTGAAAGAGCCAGGCACTGCTAGCAGCAGCTGAACTGGAATAACGCCTTTCCAGACTGGCAAGCTTTGCAAAGATAGTGCTTATCAGTACTTCCTCGAGACACTGGTCCTGGCTTACCACTGACTTCAGTGCTTTAGCTGGTCTGATAACTGAGGAGGGTGCAATACTGTGTTCTGGGTATTTGTGAGTAGGAATGCCTATGATGCTCGGTGTTCATGTGTTTTCACACATCTGCCTCTGCATATTGTCTCTGCTGGATTACATATGTGCCTGTGTCCTTGGATGTTTATAGTTTTGCAGGTGTGCCCGTGATACTTAGCTGGGGCATTCTTTGTCTTGTGAGGAAGCATAGACTGTTTTATTACTATGTGTTAGAAATTTGTGTGACAAGTATCATAAAGCAAAAGCTATCTGCATGTATTGTCAAATATAAACAACAAAGTTTAGTGGAGGATTTTAAGCTTTTACAAAATGTGCTACCGCTATCCGTGTGTTTCTCAGCTACTTCAGCAGTAGGGAACAGAGCATTTCCCGTTCCCTGTCGTTATAAAAAGCTCCTGGAGGTGGTGCTATTTAACAAACACATGGTTCAAGAATGCTTATGTGTCAGTTCACTCGAACTAAAGCAGTAGCAATATTGCTGAGATTCAGAGCAAGTTATATCAATTTCCAGTATGTACTGGTAGGTGTTGGGGAAGGCTTTTTTTTTCCTCGCCTTTAAAATGCATTTGGAACTGGCTAATGAAGTAGAAACTTGAACCTCTGATACAGAGAGCAGCTTACAGTAGCCTTCAGGCTAGCATGTTAAGATTTCTCATCATATAGTTGCATGAACAACTAACTGCTGCTTGTGAAAAATGAATAAGAAAGGCAAAATTGTGTGTGCGTGGTGTTATATTCAGAGATCCAGTCATGGATATGACTCCTTGTGTAGCTCAAGTCTTTTTTAAAATTAAACTTTGAGTAATTCTGGCATTTTTGTGCTCCATGTAAATGCAAATAGTAAAGTGGAGTCACTTCTGACCTAGGCAACCTGGAATCAAGTATTCCACAAGTGCTTCCATTCTGTTTCTTAAGGTGTTGCTTTGGTTTTCTTAAACGCTTTTGTTGGTCTGAAAAGTCAGAAGGAAAGTGGCATCTGCTGTAGTTATTAGACACAAGTCCTCTCTTTATCTGGCAGTAATGTCACCACCTTTCTATTGTCATAGCTAGATTTATTCATGACTTCTTGGCATACGCTGAATGCAGCAAGAACTTTTGTACTGGTGTCTTTCAAAGTTGGCATTTTGACCACAAATTGGGGCCAAGACAGTTATCAGTTATGAATAGACTTGTGATCCATACAAAAATGGGCTAGGAGCCCTAGTGAATAAAACCTCCAGACTGGTCAATACTACTGCATGGTCTTCTGGAGCTCTTTTGAAGGAATCAGGGGTCCAAAGTTAGGTGCCTGAAGTTACGTGGTCTGACTACATCTCACTGTGTTCCTCATATGCACAATAAAGGAAGAGTCTCTACCACAGCAGTATACAATCTAATTCCATCTTTGGTTGCAACTCTATAGGTCTATGACTCTCTAAGAGACAGAACAGTTTGAATTATCTGTTACAAACTCACCAAATTACTTCAGTGGATGAAATTTAGGAACTCTCTGTGCTTTCCTCCTGTACTGCCAGAGGGGCTTTTGCTGATGTTAGCCACCGGAAAATACTTATTCAACACCAAAATTCTACTTTAACAGCTACCAGGTTGACTCAAACTGCATAACTGAAAAGTAGTTGGTTACTTTTTGAGTAAAAAAAAAAAAACAACCAACCAAACAATAGCCTAGCACCCTGTTTAGGATTGTTGCAATGCAAACTACTTAACAGTTAGCATCTGGATAATGAGACTGAGGTCTCAAAAAATAAAGCAATACGATGGATCTTGGAGATTATGCTTAACAGTGAGGATCTTACTTAGCTGCACCAATGTCTTGTCTAACTTGCAAGGCTATTTGATTTATGCTAAGATTTGTTTTGTCTTGGAAAATATGTGCTGTTAGATCATCCCTGCGTCTAGTATAAAGAGGATTTAAAGATGACACCCCCGTGGAAGTGCCTGGTTCATTTCTAACTCAGAATGGAAAGATCTCTTTCTGTTCTCTTCCTGATGCTTGTCCTCATGACCCACGATTGAGTACTAGACTGTCATATCAAGATGATTTCCTTCCCTCCTTCTTAAGGTCTCCTGATTATCGCTTAAGGTATACCATAATTGGCACAGTCCTGGCTTTACACAGCTTTCCCATGTTATGACATCTCAGTAGTTAGAAGAAAAGAAGAAGGAAAAAAAAAAAGAGAGAAGGAAAGAAAAAAGTAATCCATATGAATACCTAAAGCAAACTTTCATATATAGCATTCCAAGGCGTGAAGGAGAAGCGCTTTCTGCATCATAGAAACTAGGAAATACCCTTCAGACTCCCCTGTAAATCTCAAAGTACATTTGCTGACTGCCACCTATCTGGTATGTTGTGAGCTTTATTTATTTATAAATAAAGTGGGTTTCCATATGACTTTAGGTTAAAGCACCAGGCCTTTTTATTTTCACGCTTTGTTACCTCTGGTATTTGTAAATTGTTGTATGAAGCATGAATAAACCAGAGTTCAAGCACTAAAACATGTTACAAAGATGTCTAAGAATTGGTGTTAATGGCATTAAAGTTATTTGGATAGAAGCAGTATTCACTTTATTATGTCTTAGAGGGTAAGCTCCCGATAGAGAGAGAGCACAAAGGCATAGACTGCCTAGAAACTCTCATTCTTGCGGCTTTGTGTCCTGGGAGAGTTAATGTGGAGGGTAGGAGTGTAAAACAAAACCAAACCCTAATAAAAGTAGCAGCTAATGTAAGCAGGGGAAGGGAATAGAGAGTCAGGCCTTTTGGGAGAGGAAGAGATGGATATTTGGCCTTGTCAATACTTGGACAAAATCAGTTTCCTATTCTGAACTCTGCTTGAGTGTTCTGGAGGAGTTATCTGGATGAAGCCTGTCTATCTCTCTGCAAGGACAGAAATGGTTCTTGTTGAAGTCTTTGTTGAAATTTGTTGCATGTAAAATCCAGTAGCTGTGCTCAAATCTCTGGCAGACTACTCAATCTTTTTAGTTGTCAGCTACTGTACTGACATAGGTGCTTATCAGAAATTGCCATTTTCTACATGCGTTCTCCAGCATGCAGAGCTACCAGTGCTGGACAGGATCAAAAAAATACTGAGAATACAAATTCTGTCATTTAAGAGCATCACATTTGCAGCCTGTTAACTGTAGACAGCTGTTGCAGTTACACATAGGTGTATTCCTATTAAAATAACATGCACTTTCTAGTTGAAGTGAACTCTAGAAATCAAATCTCTACTGACAAGTAGAAATTGTTTAATTGAACATAATCTGTGTTTATTACATTAACCACTAAAGCAGGTCACAGATGTCTTATTCAGTGCAAGATTATTAACTACTGAAATATCAGACAAGAGGTCTGGTATCTGGGAATGCCTAATTTAAGAAAACCAACTGAAGCATGGTGTTTCAAATTGCAGTATTAGATTATTGGCAATTTGCACTAGAGGGAGCCAGTCTTTAGGACATGGTGCTTTAATGAAATACAGTTCCCAAGAGGGTATATTGGAGTAGAAACTGAAACATTTAGGTGTATGTTTCTTTCTGGTTCACTGCTTTTCTGTTAGAAGAGGCAGGGAAACAGTTGTTTGAGCAGTGCATGGTGCCCTAACAGCAGAATGACTCCTACTGTGACTGTAAGCATCCATCAGCATAGAGAACCAGCTGTTGTTGTTACAGCCACCTGAAAGTGCTTCTCTTCCTCTGTTTGTGTGGATGGCAAGGAGCTGTCAATCTCATGCAAGGGGTGGTCCCAGAACTGTGATCTGGTCCCCAGAGCTGTAAAGTTGGACTGTTGCCCTCTTCATAGGTAAAGCTTGGCATTATCCAGGATGCTTCCAAAAGAGATTAGTATAGGCACTGGAGATGGTAGAGCATAATATTGCACTTGAGCACAACTGTAGTAGTTTTAACTGTGTTACCCTTTTATATGGTCGGTGCTGAGTTTTTTAATCAGGTTGTCCCTTACTGCAGTGAAACATCAGATACTTTTCAGTCATTCCTCCCGTATGGTTGGGGTACAACATAAGCAGGGCCATGTTACCTTTGAAAGTGATTACAGGTCTCATTGAAACATGTTGAGCTAGAAAAGAGTTAGGAACAGTAACAACTCTCAAAATAAATATGTAGATCCTTGGCGCAGCTGCTTATTATTTTAAAAAAAATAAGTTACTGTGTTGTCAGTTTAAAAACATCTTTTAGTGTTGTGGGAATTTGTAATGCTGAGCTAGTGTTGGCAGTACGTTAGCAGTGCTGATCTCTGGTAAACCCTGACTATGTGTCCAAGAAGTTACAGTAGAGGAGAAACATGAGGCAGGATAGAAAGGAAAACTTTGAAATCGTACACTTCTGTTTTCTACCAAAAACAGAAGAAGTGCCAATTCTTTGGCACTACCAAAGAATTTCCCAATTATGACTTAAGCAACTGAGGCCACTCAAGAGGCCACTCAAAAGTCCACTTCATATTAAAGTTATTTGTGAGTTCTAGGGTGAAAGGCTAATGTGTTTGCTTTTCTAAAACTTTTCCATTCTTTTTCTTACATTGCTGCAACCTAGTTCACCACAGCTCAGGATTGTAATTGGCATATTTGGTCCTTTGGCTGGTGGAGACTTATTGCAGAAATGACAGTACAGCTTTCAGGGAGAATGGAGCCAGATATACACAGCTGTCAGAGCCTGGTAGAACAGAAGCTGCTTTCACTCTGGAGGCATTACTTGGCCATCTTTGCAGCCAACAGGGAAGTAACCAAGGGCAAGACTAAGACTCTGGTGATGAAAGAATACAGTATTACAAATTCAGGCCTTTAGTAATGCAGAATCATTGGAGGAGAAGAGAAGATTGAAAGATGTTCATGAAATGAAGTAACTTTTTTTTGCATGCATGGAGACATGAGGAAATTTTTTTTATTTGCAGACTGAATTAATTATGTGCAAAATTGATTCTGTACCCCCCATTGTCACACGCAGCCTGTGTATGATTGTACAGCAGAGTGTATCAAATTAACATGCATGGCTTCACTTCTAAGCCCTTGCACCTGTGAAGCCTGGGATCTAACAGTCACCTGGGTTTGAGAAGCAAGGCTCAAGTTTGGGTTATGGTGGGAAAACCCTCCAAAGAAAAGTGACTTGATTGTCTGTATTGATGATAAGATTAATGGGCTTACTAAGAGATAGAATTTATGACAAGAGGGAAATACTGTAATGAGTGTCTTAGAAAAGAAGTGGGAAGAGGAGGAGAAGTGACAGGGTGAAGAAAGGTCAGTAAGGAGTAGCTTGGATCAGGTGTGAATGTACATACTAATGCACTGCCTGAAACCGACAACTGCATCAGAGAGGCAACCACCCATTTCTTGATTCACACCGCTGGTAAGAATGAGTGCTTCCATAACACTAATAGGAAGGACTCCCTTGATTATGTTGAGAGATACCTCAAACCTCTTTTTTGTTTTATATTTAAATTATATACTTTGGTTATATCTATTTGTCCTTTCCAACAATCGTCTCCAATTATTTTAGGGAAAAGTCTGTTCTGGTACAAGCTTCTTGTGGTGATTTTTAAAGAATTATACAGCAGGAACACTCACAATAAAATTTTAGTTTACCGAAATGAATAAGAATGCCATTCAGAGGAGAGGACTAGACAAAAACAAATTACTTGGGCTTGTCTATTATAGGCATTACACTATCTAAAAAGTAGGCACTGGGATCGGGAAGATGCTTCAAGTCATCCGGGTTAGGCAGTTAATTCTTTATGCTGAATGAGAGTTAGGCACTTCAATGGACCATTCAGATGCTGAGTAGGGAGCACCTTCACCCTAGTAAATACTTAGTTTGCTCTATATCTGGAAATCTGCTTGTCTCTGAATATCAGGTATTGGGCTGTATGGTAGCATTCTCTGGGTGCAAGAGGTAGCGTGCTAATAAATCTTTTGTCTGGTGTCCTAGCGTTGGGAACACATACTCCAAAATGGGCAGAACTGAGTTCAAGGTTAGCCTGAGAGGGTTCAGACTCCTGATCCCTCTGTGCCTGGAGGCTATAAGCAATTCAGAGTTAAGGCATATTCTGTCTCCTGTTGAAGCAGTAAAGAATGCCAAAATCGTGGGTTATAGAAGTGTCTGGGGAACTGGCCCAAAATAGAAGAGACCAGGTTTCTGATCTTTGGTCCATGGACTATTTATGTGTTTTCCATGAGGCAGGACCTGGTATTGGAACAGGGATGTTAGCAGGAATATGAACAGGAAAGTGGAAAAGTAATAGATTCACAGTTTACACTCCGGTGATGGTTTAAAAAGTTCAGTTTGACATAATAAGCGCTTCAAATGTCCAATAAGAATATTTTGGTTAAAATAGAGTTGTTAGAAGTGAACATTTTCAAGGAAAATAATGATATGCATCGAAGTGCTCTGTTTTTCCATGAAAGCCAAAATGCTCATCTTTCTTTTTCTTTTGGTTTATCTATCTTTCAGTCTTGCCTTTTTGCCCCTTTCAAGGGAAATAGAAGAGGGAGAAGGAAAATCCTGTCATGTGTTCTGAATTAAAAAAAAACCTCAAAATCTCCAAGAAAATTTAAATGAAGAAAAGAATGTTTTCTAAACGTAGTGAAACTTTGTGCCATAATTAAAACTGAGGTCCTGGTGACTTGGTGTCCTCTTAAGTTTACTGTGGTGCTGCCATAAGTTTTGGCTGAACTTGGTATAGAAAGGGACAACTATTCAGGAGGCTTCTGCTCTACCTTGCAGGTGGAAACTTTCTCGGGAAGAGAACACAGGGTTAACAGTCAGTTGGGTGCTGTTTCCGTATAGATACACAGTGTGTCCTTGTGGAGTTTGCCTGGAGCAGTGCTAGCCCTGCCAGCAATCATTCGTATCCAGTGTCAGGCTCATGATTTATAGGCCTGTTTAAGTGAAGGCCATGCTTACTCCCAGCACAGCCATTTGTTTCAGCTCTTTCATTTTTTAACCACTTCAGAAGGATGTAGTTTTGGAGGGCAAATATGTAAAGCTTGCTATTGCTGACAATTATGTTTTTGGTTTTTTTCTTTGTAAATGAGAACTACTTTCTCACTGATCAGATCTAGAGAACAATTCAGTGTTACAAACAGCAGTGTAGATTCAAACAATGATCATGTGTTTTTCTCTCTCTAATAATCCTCCCTAACATTTAGATAGCACTTTTAACATCAGCTCTTGCTGTATCTCCATTTTGCAAATAGGAAGCTGGTTACTTTAA
>NW_008825115.1:113875-138851 GCF_000699105.1 Pygoscelis adeliae
TGGCTCTAGACTAATATGATCAGGAGGACTTTGTGTCCCTCTTTTTAGTATGATAGCAGTACAGAGCTCTTTTACTGTCTTATAAAACCTTAGTTCCCATTGTCTTAGCTTGGTAATTTGCAATTTTAAAAAATAAGAACTACTAAATAAATTAGTATAATACTGAATTTTCATTGAAATTATACATGAAGATCATTTAACTTGAGTTACAAATGTCCCTCAGTGTTTCTTCTAGTGAATGATACAAACTTTTACTTACCTGTAACGGACTGGAATTCTTATCAGTTCTGGCTACCTGTAATTCTGGGTGCTCAAAGCACTAGGAATTAAAAAGACAAAGATTTCACAACTTCCACAGCACGATCCCATGCTTCCCTATTCATAGCCTTAGAAAGTTTTCCATAGTATTGAACCTTATTTCGCTTGCTATGATTTGCCATTTACCTTTTGCCTTGTTCGTATTCCCCTATGTTCACGGGGGAAGAGCTTATTTCCCCTTTATGTACTAGCCTTTTACATATTTGAATATTTGCTATCATGTTTTTTCCCCTCTATCTTCTCTACATTTCATGTTCCAGGTCTTCCAGTTTTTCAATGCATATCTTGTGTTCTACATATCTGCTTGTTCTTGTTCCTTTCCTGTTGTCTGTATTCAGTTCATACATGTGTTTAAATACGGTGCCCAAAGCTTAATTTCTGGTATTCTAGCTAAGGCCTTACTGTAGAAAATATTCAAGACTTTACAAATTGACACGTCATCCTTCTGGAGGCCCATATTAATCTCAGTATCATTCAATTTTTAGTTCATGTGACATAAAGGCAAGCATATAGCCTTATAATGTGTTATGATAGTGTATGTACTTGTACTTGCCAGCTATGACAATATAATAGGGAGCCTCAAACTGAACATGCTCTGTACATCTCATTGGATGTACTACAATGAGATGGAATTCTTGTCTGCAGGTACAAACAGTTCTTCCCTTTTTTCCATTCCTGTGTGTATGGTTGAACGTACAGCTGTGGTGCATGCCCTTTTTGTTTAGCTAAAAATATTAATCATCCTTCATTTTGATGAGAAGCTGGCAGTTAGCTCATTGGTTACATTCTAAAGCAAAAAGGGAGAGTTAATAGTGGTAATATGGGTCACTGTGTACAGGTGCTTGTAGTTGCTATGCTGGCATCTTGATCTGACTTTGCCTTCTAGCTATAGTGCAAGTTTGTACGTGGGCTCTGTCAGATCGAATATTGCCTACAAGGATAGCTGAATTTATTATGCTACTTGTACCTCTCTTCTCATTCCTACCTGTAGTGACCTCTCTATTCTCCAGGTCAAATGGCTGAATTCTTTAAAGTCTTTTATTCTTGTCTGTGAACTTAAAGATACTTGAAATAAAGATATTTGAAAGTTTCTATAGATCTTTGTTATTGAAAGCCAAAAAATTATTTTCTGGCTGTGGAAAGCTCTGGAAAGTTTACAGATCACTTACACCTAGGCAAGAGACTGATCTAATGTAAAAATTTCAATTTTGCTAATCACCTGAAGGTGAGCCTATTCATCAATTTGTTTCTGCTATCTGGAAGATCTTGGCAGTAAGTAATTTGGGCCTTATATAAAATGATATGTGATCCATACTTTTAGAAGACTAAGTCAAGGAATGTTGTATGGCTGCCGTATCTTTTCTTTGCACCTCTGCCTTCAACTAAATGCGATGGAAGACAAGCTGTTGAGGAGTTAATGTGTACTACTAATTCACAGCAGCTCTGAGCATCAGACACTAAGATGAGTGCTGAGTCTTATAATGACTGAAATTGCTGTAAACTAAGTGCAAAATGTAGATGTTGTTTCTTGCAGACGTTGGATGTATTTGGGGGGTGGGTTTGACTTTGAACAGTAGATGTTTGACAGTCTAGAGAGGCTGAGGCTAGAACTAAAAATTTGCAGAGACAGCAGGGCTTACGGTTGTAGAAAGAGGGCTTGATAAGACTGGCTTTATTTATATGCGACTGTGCTGTGTACGGTTCTTTCTGTTACTAATCTGGTTTCACACTATCAACAGTGGAGATGTTCGGAGTGCTCACATGATGACAGGTTGGGTGATTTCTACATGGCCGTCTGGTTTAAAGCTGCTTTTTGATTTAGTCTGACAAGGGGTCATGAAACACAGCGATCATCTGAGGATGTTGCCTAGTCCCTATAACGCTGGAAGCAACAGGCTTGACATACTTGAATGTTCTTAGGTGATGGAAACAGCATAATTAAATTCCTATAGCTTATGTGTACAAGGACAAGAAAAAGAACGTCCTAAGCGTTCTATCCAAGAGGTCTGGGTCCCTGTATTAGTGCTTGAGTTTAATTCACAGGGAATTTTCTTCCTCTGAGTCTTACATGAGAGGAATTTGGTTGTGGTAAATGGCCTCTTATTTATCCTTTTGCCTTTTTCTCACTGGGGACTGTTCATGTGTTTTGTTTGACTTGGAGGGTCACCAGTGTTAAGAAGTGATCTCTTGTTGGGTTATCTCAGCCTCTAAAGAAAGATTAGTTGTCAGTTATCACCTTTGTACCATGGCTGGCAGAACGTCACAGTCAGTCTCCGACTTTCAGCTTCCTCTGTTGCCTACTCCCCAGCCCTACTGTACTTTCAGAAGAAGGTGGTAGGGGCAACTGTTCAGACCAGCTCCAAATGCGCAGTAACTTCTTTGTAACGTTGTATGGCATTTTCTTAGCCTTCATTTTCCCTGATCTTCAGAAATCATATTAGATTATGAATGAAGGAGCTTACAATATTGTTACAAAGAATTAGTTCTAGGGATAGATTTTTTGCAGGCTTTCTGTTACTCTGTTATGACTATCTGCTTACATGTAATCTGTAACAGTGAAGTGGCTGGTAATGGACAGTCTGTCTGCGTGCAGACCGTCAAGCCATTGGCAGGTTGGTACATTTGGAGTTCTTTTTTCTGGAGTAAAGGCTAAGTTTTAAATATGTTTTAAATTTTCAATTGTTTCTGTCTTCCTTTGGCTTGAAAATATTTTCAAAAGAAAAATTCAGATTTGTGTTCTGATTCAGGAGAAGTAAAACATGTAAATGGTGAAGGAATACTGGTACATACCAGTGCATTCTTCCTCATTCTGTATTGGACACCTAATTAGAAGGAAACTTTCTGCACCTTTTCAATACAGTGGTGGATTTCAGACATGGATGCAGTTTAGTGTCTAATGTCTTTCAAAAAGAGGCAAGGAGGTGGAAATGTTTGACTCTACCTTCTGCTGGAGAAGATGCATCTTATTCCTGTTCTGACGAAAAACAGACTTTGGAGAAGGGAAAAAAGATCCCCCAGAAGAAACGGCTATTTAAACATCGAAATGTTGTAGTTGTTTTTGCAACAAGTAAATTGCAAACAATTTAATCTGTGAGTATTCCTCACTTTTTCCCATGTCTTTGTTTCTGCAGAGAAGCCTGATAAAGGTGTTAGGGAGCTAAGTTCTAATCCTAACTTGGATAGTAAGTTACGTTGTTGCTTTCAGCAAACTGTGTAATTTTGGCATGTCTGAGTTTCATTTAATCTGTAGAAATTAAAAACATTTTACTCGGAAGTACTTGTAATGTCATTGTGAAACCTCATAAACAGCTTTTTATGATTACTGTGGAGGTAATTGTACTGAGGAGGGAGCAGAGAGGCAGCAGTTTGGGACCAGAGACTCTGCGTTAGTCCAGTTAGGATCTCTGCAATACCTTTAGGGCACAGCACAGAAGCTGCACTGTCCCTGGAACAGCTGATAAATGCTGTCAGGGCATCAGTGCACGTGTTCCGTTAAGCCTAAACATCTCATGTCAGGATTGTGAGCGTTGCTAGAAGTCTCCTTCTCCAGAGTTCATGTTTTGCTAAAAGCTCCCTGTGTTTGGCTGTCCTATGGAGTGTACTGTTTCTCTTTCCTTTCTACCAAGCGTTACCCAAGGGAACCCATCACTTCATTTATATTATGTATTTGCAGTGGCTTCAGGTTTTGCAACTGAGAACTGTAACATGCAGACCTGTATGGCATTTGGCTGAAAGTCCAGTTGGCCTGTTACCTTGGCTGGCAGAGGCCAAAAGCAGATGTCTGAAGAAAGAATGTAAGAGTATAGCAAGTGTATTGCCCTCATAGTGAATGGTAAGCATATAGCAGTACTCCCGCCGTATTCTGTTTGAGTCTTCAACACTTTTTAATTATGGGACTTCCTGCATTTGTTATACCTGGAAGTCCTTGATGGGTTTCTCTTCTGATAACTTGTCCCCTTACACCTTGAGCTGATAACATCTTTAAGCATCCATGGCATTCTCTGGCGAGTTCCAGAGCTTAACTAAGTGCCATCTGAAGACTTGTGCCCCTTTTTTTCCTTCCACTTTTGAACTTCTAACCTGGTAGTTTCACTTGATGCCCTCCATTTCTTGTAGTTGAAGAGGCGGAGAACAGTCCCTCTTGATTGCTAATTGTGAGTAAGCAGAAATGAACACCAATTCTTTCAGAACATCACCATCTTTCAGAGAAAGATGACATAGGATCTGATGCAAAGAATACAGTTATTTGCTGATGTACACATGATAAGTGGTTAGGATAGGACTGTTAGACAGCCAATCAGATCTGGGAATCTGGACCATGAGCTTTGAAAGGGAAGACAGATCAGTGTGTTCACAGACATCAGGATGCTTGGGGAAATATTTTTCTCACAGTTGAATGCAGTATGTGGTGTTGCACAGGAATCCCATTTGGTCTCCACTTGCATATCTGATGTCAGATTTGTTGCTTATGTAAAGTTCATTTTCTACAACATAACAATTTCAGAGCAGACTGTGTTTAGAGAGGAGGATTCATAATAGCTAAGCCTTCAGTTTAGGTTGTCAAAACAACCATCTCAAGGACCTTCAAACTCTCCACAATACTTAGGAGTGATGAGGCCCAAGGCAATGATTGTTGCTGGTTTTGATTTTTTCTTTGTTTTGTTTTTAGCAGGCGTGCTGATCTTCACAGTGTTTATGACCAAAGTATAATTATGTACTACTGAATGTGAGACATTGGAAGTAGAAGTAGCTTTAGACACAAAAATCTTTTCTTGTTGCTGTGGATGAGGCTCAGGAAAATACAGCAGTAGAAATCGTTGCCCTATTGATAATTTTGAGTAGATAAAAAATTACTTGTAAAAGATTGTAATCAAGATGAAGGGAGAAGAGTAATAAAACAGGGAAAGAATTTTGGGGTAAAATGAGAAACTTTTTTTCTTATTTTCTGCCTTTAGCTGTTTAGTTCTTATCTGTAGAGTACTTTGCACAATATAATACTGTTAACAGGACAATGCTGAGAAATAGGTTTAGAAGATAGGCAGACTCTGTAAGTAAATAGTATTGAACATGTCTGTTGGAAAGAAGGTGGCTTTTTTAATTTTAGAAAGATCCATACCCACAAGTAGAATAACGCACAATACAGTTTGAATTAAGCTTGGGGCAAACGTCTGGCACTTCTGCAGTTCACAAGAGCACTTTGAAAATGAAGAATGTCAAGCGCTGAAAAATGCGAGGAAGGGGCTGTGCTAATATCTCAGAACATTATGAAAGAATAACTAAGCAAACTAATTAGGCGTTTGAAGGTTTTGCCTACAATTATCTTATGCCACTGTTTGTCATTTCAGTGCAATCTGTTGAAGGTTTCAGTGGAATATATGAGTCAAATGTTAAGGTCTACATTTAAAACATCATGAAGAAAATCCTTTTGTGTTCTAATAATGGAAGCATTCTTTTACCAACTTCAAGCTAGTAGAGTGGTTACTTAACTGTTTTCTACCAGCTTCACTATCCTCTGTCATCTTCAAAATCCATTTTTTCATGGTGTACACATGCTTAAATGCCTGCCTAATCTGATCCTCAAAAATTTAACTTGTGTATTTTTTTGATTATGTGGCAAAGCCATCATATCCAAAGGTGTATGAAATATATTATTAAATATACAGAGCTTCCTAAAGGTTGTTCATTTACATCTTCAATTTGAAGTCTATGGTCAGGATCCCACTGTGCTGAACGCTGTATAAATAAGTTTTTTCTTGTTTGGTTTTTTAGTTTTGTTTAAGGAGGCAGTTCTTGTCTCAGAGAGCTTGCAACCTAAAAGGAAGGCAATAGATAGCAGTTTAGTAACACAAACTGTTAGGGAAGTAGAGGGAATGAAAGACACTATGCTTCTTAGAATGAAAAGCAATTCATTATAACTGTAAACCTAAGAATGCTTGCTGAATTTCTCTTCATGCAATAGCATTTTCAGGTAAACACAGCCCTCCTTGTGATCAAAGATTGGCTTCCCCGCAAACATCCTGATTAAATTGCCTCTAAAATGATTTAAAGAGAAGATTCCAGTTGGTGAAGCTCAAAATTAGCAAGTTACCAAATCAGAAACACATGTTGACAGGACTTGCCTAGAGAGAGAAAATTACCACTTTCTCTCAAGTTACAGCAAAATTTTCCAGTTGTCTCTTCTTTCAGTGTAGCGGGTCTTTTGCAAGTCTCATTTTGTTGTCTATTTTTAGCCCAGAAGTTCCACAATGGAAGAGTATATTTAACAGCAAGCGAATAATCTAGTTGTGAGTTTTAAGCAGGATCACTGGGACTCTGACCATATCACCTGCATTACGAAACCTTCCTTGCAATTCGATATTGTATGGCCACAGCTTTAATTTCTTCAGAAGTCCCTTTGTTTATCTTTGGTACCTTGTCTAAGTAAGAGGGGTTTGAACACGTAGCCATTTGCACAGCTGTCAGTGTTCTATCTGCTGCTTCTTACTGACCTTGTTTTGAATTCAGTTTAGAATTTCCATGTTTATCTGCACTGTATTTACTGACCTTTTACCCTAGCTTTTTCTGCTGTGAAGTATTATAAGCCATCTTGAAGTCCAAATACATTACATCTGTTAGTCTGTTCCATCAGTTCTTATGGTGACTTTTTCACAGAAGTTAATCAGATTTGTTCAGCGTGACCTACTATCTCCCATTGTACTTCTCCCTTTGCATGTGTCCCTTTATCATTTATGTCACTTACGTCCCTGTTGTAATGACTGCATCTAACATACAAACCCATTTTCCTTCAGTATTAGTCACCTCTGCTTCCCTTCTGTTTTCTGTACTGCTGCTGATGCTTTTTCCTCTGCTTCGCTAATTTTAGTATTTACCACTGCTCCATCTGTGTTACTTATTCCAGTCCGAGTTCAGCATATATTAAGTGAATAGGATGTGAGTTGGTCCTGAATATGTTGGTCCCCTTTTTTTTTTTTTAAAGTAGGAGGAATTCAATCTCTGTATACTGCACGTCTGATGTATCAAGATACTTTAAATGTCCCGACAGTCCATAGCCATAAGCAAACCCAAATCCTGCTAGTTAATCTAAACATAGACATTCCCTAAGAGAGCTTTGCTCTTCTTTGTGAGGCTAAAAAATCCTTATTTACTGATTTAGTGCAGTTTTCTAGTACATAGCATTCAATTTAATATTGGTACTTTAGTACAAGTCATTTCATCAAAGTAATTTTGAGGGTCTGTTTCTTCTGTATTGACATTTGGCTGCAAATCAGTTCATTGAATCTACCCATTTAAAGTTCTGTTCTTGTTGCTGGACCATAACTGTTGATACTGGGATAGGCAGTAACAGAAATCTGTTGACCAGTGCTGTTAGCAGAGCCATCGTATGGCTTATGGAGACATGTTCCTTATAAACTCAGCATCTGTTTTCTGGCTTCTGATGCTTCAATTTTTCAAGCTGCTGAAGTTTTGAAATAATGTTTCTTCCTTTTTCTTAATCCTTGCCGTTAATATTTGAGATGTTCATCAAACCAGATAATTGCACAGTGAAGTTTTTTATCTTCTGTGAACAGAAAAATCTTTTTCTTGCTTCAGAAATACTGCTGAGAACTAAGTCTCTTATTAATGTGTACCCAAAATGTATAAAAGCATAAAGTGTATCTGTCATACCATAGGCTGAACTATCTGTACGGTGAAAGAGAGGTGAAGTTATAAAAATATGTGTGTATTGATTTGTTGCTTTTTGATTGTTATGTGGATCGCTGTGGATTGTTGACACTGTGTGAAGACGCTTGCATTTCATCGTCAGGTTTTGATTTGATATTTCTTTTGAAAGGGACTGTCAGTAAGTTCCACTGTTTTGCAAAGATGGTTGGAATATGAAAGTCCTCAGAACTTGGCGCACTCTATTCTCTTTGGTTCCCTTGCCCCAAGGAGGGCAAGCAGTGTAAAAGGAGATCTGAGAAGACATAGCTGGAAGGAAAGCTTATGGGAAGTGTAACAGTGGAAAAGTCAGACTAGAGTGGTTCATACCTATTGAATCTGGTCTGTTAGTGAGTCTGTATGTTCCCATGCTCTTGCTCTTCTGTGTCTATTTAAATCTTCTGTTGTTGTTGTTGTTCCAGCTTTTAACCTCTTAAACCTCTGACTGTGTTTCATGGGTTTATTTTTACAGCAGACAATACATTACAGAAAGACTCACTTTGGAATGTAGTGAGTGTGTAAGGGATGGATTTCTTCTAGCAGTTCATTGCTGGTTTGATCTTTTAATAGTTATACAGACACTAATCATACTGCCACTGCATAGACAACTACTGAAACATTCTAAATAGACAGTTGCATGGAACACATTTAACATCCATAAGCAGTCAGCATTTTTCCTAGATTTGTTTGTCTATTTAAATAACTTCCTGAACAATTTTTGGGCTGAAATTTAAACTTGGTTTGTGTTACTTAAGTAAAAGTGAGGGATTGTTTGGAGTTGTTTGCTCCGTGTTTAGAAATGCAGACTTCTCATTTTATTGGTATTTACCTGCTTATATAAATTCAAATGTTTGTCTAATTGTTAATCACAACTTACTTGCTAATACACTAGTGGAACAGAAGTACAGAATGAAGAGTAGAACACAGCTCAAGCAAGATTGCTTTTCTTAATTCTACTGAGTACTTGTGGTATTGTTTTTCCATCATCTGTTCTTGTCTGGTGGTGCATGAGTACTTAGGAAGTATTTTGGTTAAGAGTTAGAAATGAGTGAACAGTTTTATTTTAATCTAGGAGTTCTTTTCATTTGGTGGGGGGTAGTGAGGGGAGAAATGCATAGGAAGCCTATTTCTGTGCAGTTGTTATGTTCAAACACTGGCTGTTTATCTTATGCTTATGTCATTTTCTGTCTACTCATTTACTAGCATTCCATGAATAAGATATTATCTGAAAGAAGTAGCCATAATAGTGACCATTATGAAGGAAATCCTCATAATTTCTTCCATTGCATGCACCACAATTTGCTAGACAAAATAACAGAGAATCGAAAAGTTACTGTTTTTTGGCTACTGAGTGATAAATGTAGATATGATTTGACAGCAATTGCCTATTCCTTTGTACCATCAGTTGTGATGCTTTGTTGCTCATTTATATAGGCTTGGTTTGTAAGAAGGTACATTTAAAAGAAAATTAGTCATCCTCTACTCTCAGAGCTTATTTTTAGTATATTTGTCAACAACTACTCTTGAGTGGATGGATTACAGAGAGATGCAAAATCTAGAGTACTCACCCATCTGAGGCATTGGCTGATCACTTAAAAACTTCCCTAGAATGTATAGAAAACAATCCATGGTAACACAGAGACTTCAGAACCTGTCAAATCAGACTGTGTACGTAGAGCTCGTCTGGGAATTTCATAGAAGCCGGAGTGGGTTGTGGACAAGTTGCTCTGACTATGAAGCCCCTTTCCCTTTTTAAACAAAAAAGGTAAAATGAAAAAAAGAAGGGGGGGGAAGGGCAAAGTGAGTGACGCAAGCCTAAGATAGAATTGATAACAATCTGGATAAGAGCAACAACGGATTGCCTTTGAGAAAACAAGGTTTTGATTTTTCTCTCCACTTACAGAGGGACGGAATAATCTTTGCCATAGTTGTTATACAAAAGTAAATTAGAAAACAGTGATGTAATTCCCATTATAAATCAAATGAAAACTTGAGAATATTTCCTCAGTTAAAGCATCTGGCAGAAATTTTATAGTCTGTAGCGGTGCTGTCCCTCCCAGTCAAGAGTCATTTCTCTTTGGGGAATGGCAGATAAACAGTGAGGGTGGAGGAAATCATGTTATCTAAACTAGGGAATGAAAGCATCTGGCTGAAAATCTATAATTGGTATGTTTTGGCCCTTTCTCCTAGATGAGGCTTAATATGCTATTTGCTCCTGGTTATTGGCAAGTCCTCATAAACTGCAGACAAATAAGGACGATTTGCTCTGAGAGTTCGAGTTGCCTTTTGAGTGTTTCTCTTTTTGACCTACTGGATTTACGTTTTAGCTGTACTTTTAAAGTTCTTTCTGGCAAGGCCTTTGCATAGTGGTTGTATGGTCTCATGGACATTTTTTTTCTGACTGCTTTATATGTCAAAAGAGCAAGATGCTTTTCCAGTTTTGTGGCTAATCTGATTTGGAATAAATTTTTCTTCCTAAAAATGCCTCCAGAGGAAAGAAGATTGGACGATTCCATTCAGAAGAATTCAACTTATTTGACTTCTTCCAACTGCAGGGTAATTCAAAAATAAAACAAACAGTTAAAAATAAATTATAGCCCCAATGATTCTATGTATTAAAACTTACAATTTTTGTCTGATTGATCAGTAAGTATGCTAATAGATGTTTCTGCATTTGGAATTTTTCTACCTTGCTCAAGTATTTTATTAGATGGGGTAGCCTCAGAGTGAAAAAAGTGACTCTCCTAATGTTTCTATACCACAGATACTAGGAGAGAACAGACAAATGATGGAGATAGGTAAAGTACAGTAGTCTAGAATGTGCAGTAGTGAATACTGTATGTTGAAACAGTTCAGACTTTTAAGCAAGCAGAATAAATACAGATTTTTAGATTGCAGTTGTAAATCTAGAAGGGTAAGTTGAGTTGTTTGTTTGTTATCCTCTCAGTGTAGGACAAGTAGTGCTACAAGAAAAGCCCAATTGAAGTTGACAGATCAGAGGAGGTGATGGGAAATGGTTTAGAGGAGGTTCCTTTGGCCACAGATTGTATAGGAATATGTGCAGAACTGGGGAGTTAACTGCAAAAGAAGATTTTGCCTCAAAAACATGTCTAATTTCATTTTTAAAACCCTTCCAGTGGAGGTGAAACTGTCTTGTATCTGTGTATTATTTAACCCCAGGAGGGTTTCATAATGGACATCAAAATAGATGAGTTGTGACAGACACTTCCTGAAGTCTGCAGTAGCCGTTCACACTCGGGGATCTAGTGACCATCACGATTGCAGTGAGTTTCATGTATTTCTTTGCAGGTGTCTGGGTAGGATACATTTGGTGCCAGTGATAAGATTGGATCATTATGCAAACTTCTTGCACTTAAACACCCCCCCCCCCCAACCCAACCCTTCCTTTTTAATTTATCAGTTTAAATGTAGACTACTTTCACAGTACCCGATTGGAATATTTGACAGGGGAAAAATAGTTTTTAGAAATTGCACCTTGCAGCCCAGAATCCACTGGGCAGATTAGATAAGCTGTGAGTATATATTGTATCTGCTTAGTTGTCATCTTCAAATTGATCTTATGCTGGAAGTTTTGCAAATTATAAGTAATTTCAAGACTTTTCTCTCAATTCTCTGGCTATGCTTGTTTCTTTCCTTGAGATGCTTATTATGTTTCTCCTCACCTTTTCATAAATATTATATGCATGTTGATATTCCTCTGGTATTTGATGATTTGGTGTATGGGTTGGTCCTTTTTCATGTTGCTTTTTTCATCATATCTTACTAAAAAAGTTGAACTTTTTGCCAGAATTTTGTCTAATTCTGGACTCTAGGTTTTTAGATCAACTGGTAGTAGTGGGTGTTTTCCTTCCTTTTGCAATTTATTCATTCTTTTACGTATATTTCCTTTCATCATTGTCCTTCAATGGTTAGTTCAATAAGCAACAATAACTTTGTCCTTTCCACATAATTGTAATTTCTGTTTCTGAGGAATTTCAGTTCCCTGGTGATTAATAAACAACTTGACAATTTCTTTACAATTCTAGAAGCGTTTCTGGGTTGCTGTAGTGTGTTGATACTGTTTAAGATCTCATTCTTTTAAAACTCATGTCAGGTGCCTGTGAATTTTATTATTCCAGACACTGCCTAGCAATTGCCATGACATTCCCATGCCAAGATCTGTGTCCCATTGCAATTGCGAATAATGAAGTTGCTGTGGTTCTTTTTTATTGGTTGTTAAAATAGCTGCTGTTAATATTGTGATGTCAAATCATCTTTCTACTTAAATGTGAATTAGAGACTACTTCAGGGCAGGACAGTGCTTTTATATAGATGTTAAAGACAGTCTGTCTTCTCATTGTTTTGTCTGAGCTCTCTCTCCTGTAATAGGTAATGGCACATATTCTTCCTGCAACATTTTTTTTTTGTCATGCTCTTCTTGTGTTTTTCTCCACCAGATTTTCTGCTTTCTCTTTTCCCCCTGCCCTTCAGTGCCGTCTTTCATTCTTTTGAGTATCAGGTCTTTTCCGAGAAGTTGGTGGATTCTATACCTGAGAAAGACAATGCAACTTGTATCTAAATACTGAGGGACAAAATGCATTGCTGACATGAACTCTGAAAAAAATCTGGAAGACGTTACATGCTGCTCTATCTGCTGCATTTCAATGCACCGTTAATGTCAGGTTTCTCAAAACAGTTACTGATGGGTGCCCAAACTGTCAGCAAATGGTACTTGAACTGCACAGCAATCTGTGGAAAGTTAGTCACTTATTCTTTTTTTTTTCCCCCGAATCTAAAGAGAATTTAGTATGTAAGCCTGGAATTATCCTATCAAAGGTGACTTCAGTTCTGCAGCTGGCACCTTCCAGTTCAGTGACAACTTTTCTTTTTTTTTTTTTTTTTTTTTTCTTCAGAGCTAACTCAGTATTCGTTTCATGTGACAGGGCCCACTTAATATGCAGTGGAGAAACAGAACTACAAAGAATGTAAGATAAGGTGAGAATGTTGAGGTGCTGGTTTTGGCTGGGGTAGAGTTAATTTTCTTCACAGTAGCTAGTATGGGGCTATGCTTTGGATTTGTGCTCAAAACAGTGTTGATAACACAGGGATGTTTTCATTATCGCTGAGCAGTGCTGACACAGAGTCAAGGCCTTTTCTGCTTCTCACCCCACCCCACCAGCGAGCAGGCTGGGGGTGCACAAGAAGCTGGGAGGGGACACAGGGACAGCTGACCCCAACTGACCAAAGGGATATTCCACACCATATGGCGTCATGCTCAGCATATAAAGCTTGGGGAAGAAGAAGGAAGGAGGAGACGTTCGGAGCGATGGCGTTTGTCTTCCCAAGTCACTGTTACACATGATGGAGCCCTGCTTTCCTGGAGATGGCTGAACATCTGCCTGCCCATGGGAAGCAGTGAATGAATGCCTTGTTTTGCTTTGCTTGTGTGCGCGGCTTTTGCTTTACCTGTTAAACTGTCTTTATGTCAACCCAGGAGCCTTCTCACTTTTACTCTTCTGATTCTCTCCCCCATCCCATTGTGGGGGGAGTGAGCGAGCGGCTGTGTGGAGCCTAGTTGTCAGCTGGGGTTAAACCACAGCAATGGTTACAGGGAATTTTTCCTGTGATTCAGTTATTCATATTAGCTTTAGATTGTAACTTCTATTTAGACAGCAAAGACTTAAAAGAACATGACAAATTATGCCAGTTCTGTGAACTTTCCACAGGAAAAACAACTTTTTAAGCCTTTGTGAGAACTACTATTTGGCAAAGGATTTTGGAAACATTTATTTATAGATTGGTCTTTTTCTTTTTTTTTTTTTCTTTTCTTCTTTCTCCCAATAGAGAATGATACACTGTAGATTTTTTTTTTTTTTTTTTATTTCACAGGGTAAGGTTTGATTAAGGATAATAACTGGCTTCAATATTTTTAGAGAATCAGCTTGTAACTTAGTGCTTTCTCTCTTCAGGTTTTAGAATGAATGGCATTCTCGTGTACATGAGTTTCTGTTATGCATTGAGATCACTCAAGAAGCCTAGCTTCCTTCAGTGATCCCTGGGTGATCGGTTAGTTTTAGGATGGCTCTTTGAGGACCAATCCTATTTTCTGGTCGCACTACCTTAAGAGATGTGTCTTGCGTTGACGTAGGCAAACCATTTCCCAGCCTGAGGATTAAGGTCAATTAAAGTGATACAGTAAGGGTCTTTAAAGTAAATCTTCCTGTATTAATTTTCTAGGTGCCATCTCTGTCTGGAAGAAGTCTGCATCAGAGTGCAGCTATTTATCTTTCCTTTCCAGTTTGTCAGCCCTTGCTGATCTGACCACCTTTTTGGCCGCTTACTTTTCTGCTACACTCTTCCAAGTTTGTTGTCCTCTTACGTTTTAACATCCCCTTTGGTCTCTCTTTTCTCAGTCTTGCCAGTGCAGCTATGTCAGCAAAGTTAGGAACATGCATTTCCCTCTATATAGTTATAAACCTGGCTATTGTTTTAGTGAGGTTGTTCATTAACAGCTCTTCAACAGCTTCTTCTCATCTTGTCTTCCACAGGTAACTCAACATACAGACATACAGACACCTGTAGACGCATCATAAACGATGATGTAGATACTTTTGTTTGTCACGGCTCTTGAATATATTTAAAATCTGAAATGATGCAAACAAACTTGGTACAAATACTGGCGTTACTTTTAAAAGTTTACTTGATGCGGTTAACAGCTGATATGTGTATACTAGGTTAAGCTATTAAAGCATTCTTGAGACCCTGGAAATAGAAACACAGAAGGTGGGTCTTTGTTTTACTTGCCCCTGTTACATACAGTTATTTTGGCTTTAGGCACACTTATTAAAATAGAGTAAGTGAAGCTTGAACAGTTGTTGGTATTGTCATACCTGATCTGTGGATAAATACTGTCTCTAGTTAACAGACAGGCCCTTGCCAGCTAAGCCCAGTACCACTAATCACAATGCAATTTAAAAAATATTCTTAGATATTGTTTCAACTGACAGAAGGTCCAGTAGGCTAGAGAAATGCTAAAAAGACCAGAGTATGTGTATTCTTTTTCAAGAAATGGAATATAGCCAATTTTTTTCTTTTCTTTCTTTTTTCAGCAACTAGCAGCCTTTTTGCTTATTTTAAATATTTTGCTCAATTAGATGAGCTAAGGGTCATTTTGTAGTTTTTCTCTTCTTTTTTCTTTATACTTGTTGAAACTTAGCATTTCTGTCTATGTGGAATGGCATTTTTCATACAGTACTCAGTATTTCCACAAAGACGACCATGCTTACTATTGAATAAAACATTCTAGTATTGCCATGAGTGGCTTGTGTAGTTTTGCTGGCTAATAGTCCTTTGTTCTATTATGGTTAGCAGCAAATTGCAGTTTAAGGGCTGTCAACCACTGTTCATCTCGGAAGCTGTGCTGTCTTTCCTCCCATTCCCTCTCATCTGGAAGTGGACATTACAAGCAGAACTGTTCTTTAAAGGTACTTTCAGTGTTTGCAAGTGGCTTTTCAAAACACACAACAGCTCACTTGCTGAAGCCTTTATTGTTTAAATGGAAGTTCCATATCAGAGGAGAGGCTTGAGTTTTTGTGCCTTTGGTCTCAAAAGTAGGATGTAGTACAAGATAAAGTGATACAAGAGTAAAAACACTGGTTTAAAAGGCTAGTGTAATGTTAGGAAGGCTCATGTATTCCTGTAAGCTTGTCATGAGTTCTTGGAATTCATCTCTTAACTGCAGACAGTAGGTCTTCAGAACATTTAATTAAAAAATGGTGTGAGTGCTATCTATGTATCAGGAAATACGAACAGCAGACGTTGCCTCATGAAGAGCAATATGTACTGCTGTAGGCCATGTACTTCCTGTGTTATCTTGAGTAGCTCAAGCATAACATAAGGGCCAGTACCTCAGCAATAACCAGTAATTTAATATTAGAAATTATTTAGCATTTGTATCTGCTGTAGTTTTATTCTTGGAGTATCTTTGAAATGTTTAAACTCCTCAGGTTCACTCTATCTGCAGAGCTTTTGAGATGTGACTTTTACTGTGATCCATCATTGCTTCAAGAGCAGAAAGGGTACCATGTTGGTGATTGATTGAGAAATTGGTTCTTGTCTCCTGGAGTTTGAGGCAGTAACCAGCGGCCTAAAGTATACGGTTAAATCATAGGAAGCACTTAGGTCGTAATTAGATGTCTGTCTTAAATGAAAACATTTTTCAAAGAGGTACGCTATCGTTCTGTCAAAAATGGCCATTCTTCTCTCAGTGCAAGTGGCCAGCTCTACAGGCAATGTTTGATGCTTCAGCTGTATTGCTAACACATTTGAACAGAAGTGAAATCTGGAAAGTTATGCTTTCATTATAGTGCTAAGCATAAGATGGTTGAGGCCAAAAGTTTAGTAGATCTCTGTTATAAGACCTGCTGAAAAGCCTAACTATTGAAAGGTCAACCAATCTTAAGTGTTTGGGTGTTGTTTTACTGTATTGCTGTATGGTCTAGGAGTCTGTGAGCATACAAGCTTTTTGGGAAACCACAAGAAAACCATCTCGACCTTCCTTCTGTCCTCCATCTGGTTGTCTGCTGATGTTTAGCCCATATGCTAAAGGATACTAGTGCCACAAAATGATGTACTGTTATGGATACTCGTTACTGCCCAGGCTACATGGACATATACTCTTCAACTCCAATATTCTGACTATCAGTGTTCTGGACAGATATTTTCAGTTCATCTTTATTTTAATTTTTTTTTTAATTACAATCTGTCTTCGTCACCATTCCAGTTATCTGCTTAAATGTTTTCAGGTCCAAGTTGTGGTTTTCCTGGAGACTTCCATATTTTGCTACCTGTAGAGGCACACCTGTCATAGTGAGAAGTCCTCATACTTAATATCCACTTTCCGGATTACCTATCCTCCCATAAATTACTTCCCTGAATGGGATTGTACTGCCTAACATGAGTGATACTGTTTAACATCGGGAAAACTAGGCATGAGAATCTTAAAGTCTTTGGGGGTGTATTTCCAAGGCTATTTTAACATCTAGTTAAATATTCTTACTATTTCTTCTACAAAATAGGACTCAAAAAGTTGAGACACAGTATTTGTTAAAATACTAGCCTTGAAATTAAACTGAATTTTTGGTTTTGCAGTGTTTCTAAAGGACATTTTGAATTGCTTTTCAACAAATCTGTTTTCATTTTTGTTGTGTAATAACATCAGTAACACTAGTGACACAGAGCTGGTGGATTCTCTATGCTCATGGTGATGAAAGTTTGTTTTGTACCACTTTTAATGTGATCTCATTTTAATAAAATGATAAATTTCCTGAAACTTATTGGAAATGGAAATCTTCCTGTGCATTTGGTTACCAAAGGGGTTGCTGTCCTATACGGAAAGGGTTTTTCCTGAGTATTTTCAAATCCATTTATGCTTTTCCTTCATAGATTACTTGCTGTCTTCTCTGTTTCCAGTGAGCAGTATGCTGTGACAGAACCCTTTTCTCCCGTTCAGCATGAGATTGATTACTCTGGGTGTTCCGGGGACTGCTTGTGTCTCCAGGCATAAATTCTGCCCTGCATTTTGTCATGCTGCTGTGTTTGGCACTGTGCTGCAGCAGTGTAAGTAATAGCATGGGGCAGGGCTTGGCATGTCGTGCATGCAGCCGTATGTCACAACAAATGGCTTGACAAAAGCCACTGATATGATCCACAAGGCAGAATTTTTGCTTTGTGAAATTTCTTCCTGGGAAGGAAATCTGGCCGTTGTGTCTGGGCTGAAATACAAAACATAAGGCTACCAGTTGCTGTCTGTTAGGAAGTCAGAGGAAAAAATAGTGAAGCTTCTTTCTCTTTTTAACAATGGACAACTTTTTGTTCTACCATTACAATTATTATTTATGGTGATAACACAGTAAGAAAATAAGATATTGTGGGGGGAAAAAAATTAGAGGGAAAAGCTTTAAAAATTTTCTTATAGGTATTTGGTTTGCAAAAGCTTATATTGGAGTGGCTCTACATATGCTTTGGCACTGCGGTTTTGTTATCTAGGGCTCATTAGTACGTCCTTGTCCCTCAGTCAGGCTGCAAATTTGATTCAAATATAAGGCAGCATATGCTTCCCCAGAAAGCAAGAGCTGTGCAGAGAACTTGGTACAATCACATGGAAAAGGATGACAGTTCCAAGGTTTGGGGATCTTAATCTTTTTTGGCTTTTCTATTGGAGAACTGTAGTTTGGATGACAGCTCAATATAGTTCTGGTGTTAGGTGCACTCCTTGCTGCTCACATCCTGATTTCAGATATGACCGGGGGGACGGGGAGAGTGAGCGAGTGGCTGTGCGGTGCTCAGTTGCCGGCTGAGGTTAAACCATGACATCTCCTTAATTCTGTCTTGGGAAGAGTGGTTCTGCTGAAAGATATGGAATGCTGAATTGTCAGACACTCTTGCAACTTTTTTTTTTTTTTTAAAAAAAACCTCTTCTGCCACCAGTCTGATGCCTTTAAAGCTTCCTTCCGTTGAAAGGGTGCCTGCCTGTTTTGCTGTTCCTTAGCAGAGGTGTGCACTGGTCAAACAAGTAAATCCGGAAATTGTGATCCGCTTCACTGTCTGTGCTTTCATTTCCATATGCTTAAATCCAAAAGGTAAGTGAGAAAGGGCAGGGGTGAGATAATAAGATACAGTGTTCACAGGGAACTGAACTGGGACACAAGGTCACACTTACATTCCATGGCTACTGTACTAACAAAGTCGAGCTAATATATTCCTGACTTCCAGAGGTCTTCTAGAGATGAAATCCATCAACAGTACAAACAGTCAGTAGAAACAAACAAACAGTCAGTAGAAACAAACAAACAGTCAGTAGAAACAAACAAACAGTCAGTAGAAACATTGGAGGTTGTGGTATTAAGGACCATATATAAGAGCTAAGGAGAAAACATTGTTATTTCTACTTATAGAAGGAGAGTTGTGTAGAAAATTCTGGAATTCTGTATTACCCTCAGAGTTTCAAGCTAGCCTGTGGTAGAGGCAACAGGTGAATGAATGTCTTTGGTATATGTTCCAGGGCCTTGGTGCTGAAGTAGTCCTCCCTCTTTATTAAGTGCCCTTTAATTTTGAATCCAAAGAGAAAGAAAAGAGGTCATCTTGGCATAGCATGTTGTGACTGAAACAGACAGGTAATTCGGCATTCTTTCTCAGCGGTAAAATATAGTGACATCTATTCAAATAAAAACTAGTTCCACCCCAACAAGTGCCTTACGTTATTGATGGCTATGGTTTGTTTAGGTTGTGTGACAAAATGGCTGTCAGTTTCTTGTTATAATGCAACTGATAGCAGTTTTCTCAGATTTTTTTTTTTTTTCTGCTGGTTCCATGTGGGGTGGTGTGGGTGTTAAGAAAGCTCTAGATTCAAACGTTAACGTGTTTGGATGTGAAGGTTTATAGCTCTGGTAGACAATATAGGCACACAAGACAGCCTTCAGTGGAGCTGCACAACAGGTCATTTTAAGCATCCTGCAGCTACCTCTGCTACTGGTTGAAATCAGACTAAATTGTGTTCTTCCCATGACTAGTCACTTCTTGGGAAGAAAGCTTTGTTAGTGTCTTTGTGCTTTGTGCTGTGTGTTCTGGCTCACAGTTCACAAGTATCGGTGATTTGGGTGATTACTGAGAAACGGGTTGTGTTCTGGGGAGAGCAGGAAAGTCAGTCTGTGTGATGGTATGTTAAGTCAGCACCTGACCAAGATAGCTTTATGACTAATCCTGTCACATTTGGAATTCTGACTTCTGGAGTTTTGATCTTAGAGTAAGGTTAGTAGTTCAAGTGCTGTGTACGGTAGTGTCATGCTACTTAAATAAATATGAGTTTTCATTCCACCGCTTGTTCTTTCTTTTATGCACATTGTCCAGTGAAGCTGAGATCCCGGGCCCTTTGCTAAAGTTCTGAGAAAAAAATAGAGGAAAAGAACTTACTGTGATTATCAGTAGTCAGTTAAAATTGTTCAGTAGTTGGCCAACAAGGGATTTTGAATTTAAGGAATTTAAAATTAGCTTGGGCATATATTGGAAATACTGAATAACTACTAGATTTCTTCTCAGATTATTCACGCTTGCCACCAAGCATCTGTGTTTTCCACATAAACAGGGAAGTGCCAGTAGCTGCCAACTTGCAGAGTTATTCCCTCTGGATCAAAGAACGGGGTGTGTATCGCAGGCTAATGAACAACGTCAATTTTAGCAGCATTTCCCTAAAAGTGAAAGTTTGGGCGGAGAATGATTGTTGCCAGATAAATGTCTTGTTCTGTTCCACTTCCTCTACCAGAGAACACAATTAGTTGGTGCCCTATTTGTATGAACATACTTCTACTGCAATTCCCAGGTTTAGTGAAGAACAGGCAAGCCAAGTCTGTCTTTGCTGATGAAGGGTTCACTTTTTGTGTTTTCATGATTCATTTCACTTTGAGCTTATCTCCTAGAGGATAAACCCCAGCATCCCAAATATGGAAAACATTGCAGGCCTGGGACTCTTACACGTGAGGATTAAAAATTAGGAAACTGCTTCAGTACTATACTTGGGTATAATCTTCAATAGTATACTTAGGCAAGACAAAGGAACAGGTAGGTTTCTCACTAGCAGTCTTTTAGGCAGTTGTCTGACTGAAGATGAGTGGGGAAAAAAACTGAGTGTGTGTTTGTTCGCTGAATAAATTGTTTCTGGAAGTGCATAAGGAGATTTGGATGTAAGGTTAATGATTATGGTGGAGCAAAAACATCATAACAAGGGTGTCCAAAAGGGATAAGGGAGCACCCAAATCACCCAGATGTGAAGGTAAATCACTGTTGTACAGAGTTCTTAGTCTTGTTGCCAACAGTGGTTTTTTGGTAACTAATCTTTGGATATTTTTTGCCTCATTTTTAGCTGCGTGGCAATATAGTGGAATGTAAGGAATATGCTTTCTCTCTTGGCCTGTATGGTAACAGACTAGCAACTAATAAATACTGTGAACCTGTTAATTGCTACTGTGGGTGAGGCTAACAAAATGTGTAATGTTAGACACTTAGATCTATCTGCACACATAGATTTTCCTTGCAGTGCTCACAACAATACCCTTGAAAATATATTTGTGTTTGGCTGTCACTGTGCATTAGAGAGAGGTAACAGACACATTTTCAGCTCTCTCTTTTTTTTTTTTTATAACTGCACAGTGATTTTATTGCCATCATGCAAGCTAAGCTGGTGCTGTTGGTTTTGTTCACTGAATAGTGACAGGGCTGCAGCTGCTTATTTTTTAAATGTAACTCTTTCATTGCTGCTAGGACAGAATTCATTATATCCCATGATGGGAAAGCAAGTCTGAGTATCTTTTAGTCCAGTAAAACATTATCTTTGCAAAAGATCTTTGCTGTGAATTTTGAGTACTGAAGTTAAATGAGAGTTCTAAGTCTGATCATAGAGTCAGTCAATCTAAACTCAGAAAAAAGGTATGTGGCAAGAGGCAGGAAGAGTCCTCTTTTATGGAACTGCCTTTAATATGAAGACCAATTGACTTTTCATCACTTTCTTTGAAGTAGAGGCTTAATCTGAAGCACTACTTTCCTTTCTTCCTCTGTCCAGACTGTTTCATTTGAAAGTGTAGAAAGGAGCTCATGAACTGAGCAACAAGCTCAAATGTGTTTGGGAAACCAGACAGCTTATGCCATTTTCTAGAACCCCACCTTAGCTGCATCTGTCAGCAGTGGACAGAGTGGAGTTGTGTAAGGAGAGGAGGCTGAAAATGATGCAAGCCTCACTCTCACATACTGCTCGTCATAGGAACTGGTAGACCTGATGTTACTTGAGTCCAGCATATGATGCAGGACAGACCTCTAATTTTTTTTTCTTGACACCTATTCATACTCCTAGGACTTGAGTAATATGGTTCTATTGTAAACAGCACAGTTTTTGCTGCTCTGTGACTTTTCTACTAAACGTAGGTAGCCTTTTTCTCATGTCTTGAGAGGAAATGCCACCACTGCTGTTGGAGGAGCTTCTGTTGCTTTCTAATCACTTACCATTTTTAATCAGTTGATGTTGTTATCATGTGGTAACCCTGATCACACTTTGTTTGGTCTGTTTATTTCCCCTGTTCTTTGCACTTATTTGCTTCTCCTCATATTCCTATTCTCAGTTCCCCTCGTGGCAAGGAGAAATATGTTGACAAAAGAGGGGTGTCTTCACACTTGGTCTTTTTTTCTTGCTTTGGGCCATGAGGGTCCAATGTGTATGAGAGTGAGCCTGTCTGGCTCTCGGAACAGTTTCTGTAAGAACGTGTATTGCAGCACACAGAATGACTTTTGCTTTGTGAGCCATCTCCCAGGCTGCTATGTTTGTTCTAATATTGATGGTAGTTGTGAAAGGACAGCAGAGAAGGGAGCGGTGGGAGGGTGTTTGTTAATGAAAGTGCATCAGGCATGGTGAATTTGTGATGCTAAAGCCTATGGAAGATGATTGTTCAGCATTTGTTGTATTAAATGGCCAAAGAGAGCATTGCTTATTTGTCACTTCCGTGTGAAATGTCTACAATTGAGTCAAATGAAACAGAAAATAAATTAAATCCTCCTTTTGCTGCTTTTTGCTTGCTTATACATTCAATTGGACTCCTCTAAAGTAGCAGGGTACATCTAGGAGTAAAAAGCTTATTTTTTCTTCTAGAAAACCCTCCCAATCACATATATTTTTTTCTCATCAAAGACATTTTCTTTCACTACCCGATTAGGTTTGAAGTTTTCAGCGTTTCTGTGAAGATTGCTTGGGGAGAGACAGAACACTATAAATTGTAGCTAAAAATACAATTTTTCTGTAACTGTCATAACATTTGGGCTAATTGATTCTCAGTAGAATAATGACATCCAGTATGTAGTGAGAAATATTCATGAAGGAATCTGTGAAAACCTAGATCTGCCTTACTGCCCCAATAAATCAAGAAAATTCATTACAGTCCTCCACTTAAGAAGAATTAAAAATAAGTCATCATTAGAGATTCTTTTCAGCCTGATTTGAGGACAGTTGGAATTCCTTTAGGTGTCAGTGAATTTAGATTTGGCAGAACTCCAGTTCCAACAGGGTTTTTTTTCTGCATATGCCCTGGGAGAAGGCCAGAGGAATTTAGAGAATATGGACGAAAGGCAGAATTGCAGTACAAAGGGAGAGTAACAAAAAGAAAGCTGTAGGCATGTGAGGGAGACTATAGTGGCTGTCTGTGAAGTTACTCATTTAGGAAATGGGATGATTGAGACAACTTGATAGGTTAACTTCAGAAAAGTGGACTTAAGACACTAATAAGTGTCACTTACATTGTGTGATGTGTGAAGATTTTGGTGTTCCACAGACTTAGCAAACTGAGTGTGGTTTGGCAGCTGCCATACAACTCGCATTCTTTGTGATTTCCAGCGCTGGGACTGTGCAGAACTTTCTACTTGTTGAAAGTACGGTGAATGTGGAGATGTGGTAGCTGTTTCAAGCAAACTTTAGAAGAAGTCATCCACCACATGAAGCCAAAACATGAAGGACTTGATGGGAGATTCTGGTTTGCAGAACAGAAGAATCCAAAGCATCAGGGTATTCCAAGTGAGCTGCAGAAGCAGGGTATCTCTTTCTTACAGTGTGACCCTATGAATCAGCAAAGTGATTTGTAAAGGGGCGGATTTGGACCATCCAGATCTCCTCCTCAGCTGCCATATAGAGGCATTTTCCTTCCTGAATTTGCAGCTGTGCTTGCTGATAGACAAGGCTAGAAGCATAGCAGCGGAGGCTAGAAGCATAGCAGGGGAGACACAGGGAAAAGTGGGAACTTTAAATGGAGGTTGAAGATAACTAGGTTAATTGGCTTTTGTCTGATGGACTGTTTATTTGCTCTGAAAATCATGTAGATTGCAAGAGCTTGTTTGCTTTCTTCTGGGAAACAGTAAAATTTCTGAATCCCTAAGAAGCCTTGTGTTCTGTGAGCTTGAAGGCTCTTTGTTAATTTACTTGTTAATGTGACTGGGGATAAATGCTGGGTTTTTTTCTGAAGAACCCAAGTATTTTGGGTTCTTGCTGCAGTCAGTATTAGGAATGCTCCTTAGTTATGAGAACTTGAGCACAGCAAAAATGTCAAACATGTCTCCA
Organism: Pygoscelis adeliae; assembly: GCF_000699105.1. Taxonomy (NCBI): domain Eukaryota; kingdom Metazoa; phylum Chordata; class Aves; order Sphenisciformes; family Spheniscidae; genus Pygoscelis; species Pygoscelis adeliae. The sequence continues at coordinate 138,036 of NW_008825115.1, forward strand.
TAGGATCCTGCTGTTTTTTGTTAGTGCATGTAATGTAGTATTGGCCAGAGTTGCAATTGCTGCCTTCTGTGCTGACATTGTTCTGTTGTTGTTGCTAACGATGTGGTGCTGTCTGGTTCTGCTGACTGTGTGCCAGACATCTGCTGACTGCGGTTTGGATATTTCACCCACAGAGCTGAAGAGGTTTGGGATCACTGGGGCATGATCAGGAGCACTTGACAGCCACAAGGTCTCAGCAGGGGGACTGTGGAATGTAGGCCAAGGCAGACATAAAGCCTGTCATGTTGTTGTAGTTTCATTTGCTTGTGGCTGCACTGAGGCAGTTGCCTGAACTCCGGGCTTTATTTATTTTTACTGTTCTTCAGAGAAACTTTAGTTTGTTAGAATGGTAACTGGCAGCAGGCACATTATGTACAGTGGAGAGGGTAGAGGGCATTCACGTGGAATCAGTTGATCTCAGCTTTTATTCAAATCCATCAGAGGTGTGTTAGGTTTTTGGTATCAGCCTCACTGTTGTCTGTCCAGTAGTGAGACTTGAAACATAAAGGTTTTAGGGTGTTTTACTCCCTTTGAGGAAACTAACTAACTGACAGCCAAATAATCCCCGCTTTGCTTGTGGTTTGTCAGAGGAATACCACATCACAGTCATAGAATATAATCATTTAGGTTGGAGAAGACCTTTAAGATCATCGAATCCAACCGTTAACCTAGCACTTGCCAAGTCCACCACTAAACCATGTCCCTAAGCACCACATCTACAGGTTTTTTCAATACCTCCAGGGGTGGTGACTCAACCACTTCCCTGGGCAGCCTCTT
>NW_008825115.1:140084-163683 GCF_000699105.1 Pygoscelis adeliae
ACTGAGGGTGCACTCGATCCCCTCATCCAGATCATTGATAAAGATATTGAACAAGACTGGCCCCAATACTGAGCCCTGGGGAACACCACTTGTGACCGTCCACCAACTGGATTTAACTCCATTCACCACAACTCTCTGGGCCTGGCCATCCAGCCAATTTTTTACCCAGCAAAGTGTATGCACGTCCAAGCCATAAGCAGCCAGTTTCTCCAGGAGAATGCTGTGGGAAATGATGTCAAAGGCTTTACTAAAGTCCAGGTAAACAACATCCACAGCCTTTCCCTCATCCACTAAGTGGGTCATCTTGTCATAGGAGGAGATCAGGTTGGTCAAGCAGGACCTGCCTTTCATAAACCCATGCTGACTGGGCCTGATCTCCTGGTTGTCCTGTACATGCCGCGTGATGACACTCAAGATGATCTGATCCATAACCTTCCCTGGCACTGAGGTCAGGCAGACAGGCCTGTAGTTCCCTGGATCCTCCTTCCAGTGGTTGTTGTATTTGTTAACCTCCAGTAAACTGGGACCTCCCCGGTTAGCCAGGACTGCTGATAAATGATTGAAGGTGGCTTGGTGAGTGCTTCCGCCAGCTCCCTCATTAACCTTGGGTGGATCCCATCCATCCCCACATGTAGCAAAGCTTCAGACTTCAGTCTTCCAACCATACTGAATAAGACCAAAGGTCAGTTTAACTGCATACCTTGTTTGTGACAAAAGATAATGGCAAGTGCCTAGAGATGAGTGTAAGAAACATGAAGTGATACTTTCTCCAATTACATTCTAAGCTTTCAGGAAATTGCAGTTCAGGAGTTTCTTGCAGTTCTTTATAACTTATGACAAACAAATATCTGTTAAGAATGTCATAACAATAGTTTACTCTGCCTTGAGGCACAAAAATGAACCTTGCATTCTTGAAAGTGGTTTTTCAACACCGTTAAATCAAGGGATAGGCAAAGTCTGTATTGCTTTTATTCATTTCACCAAGGCTAGGATGATTTAGGAGTTACGAAAACAGACAAATGCATTTTCATCTTCCTCCGTTATCAGTAATATGCATTTGTTTTGCATTAACTTTAAAACCAAAAAACCCCACTTGAAACTTAAACTATCATGGGCAAGTTGTATGTGTTATAAAAGGACAGAGGTTTAAGGATTGCCCTGATACTGCTTTCTTGTCGAAGAGTCATAAGGAAAAGCACTATACCTATATGCAAAACCAAGCATTTGTTTAATACCATTGTTAAGAGTTTTTTCAGGGAAATTCAGATGCATGTACATGGTAATCTCTGTTACTTGTTATATAATGTATTTAGTACCTTATGCAACTGGGTGAAACTATTCTGTCTTCAATTTACTGAAATTTATTAGGTTACAGCTGCATATCATGACTTCTGCATATGGAAAATCCCAGTAACAGTGTTGCATTAAAAAGGGAGGATTTTTTGGTATTGAAGTTGCATGGTTTTGTTGATCTTGAAATACGAAGGAAAAAGGACTGCTCTTGCTCATTTTGGAATGTCAGATTCATCATGGAAATTAAGTGGCTGTGTGTTCATTTCAGTTAACAGATTAACCTAGATAATATCTTGTTAATGTCACAAACTGGGAAGAGGAATTGCTGATTTTAATTCATCAATGACACCATGAGAATATATCTCTTTTATTTAGCCAGGTTTACCTTCCTCCTAAATTACTGTCTGTAGGTCAAATGTGAATTTTTTGTAATTGAGGGAAATGCTATAGTAAATAGCAAAACTAAATGAAATCATGATGTCTCAGATAAGTATATAGCAACCAGAAAAAATAATATCAGAGATACTTTTTTTTGAAGCTACTGTGAAAATAAAGGTGTAATAAGACAGTACAAATATTGCCTCAACCATAATTACTGCTAAGGATCATTAACTACAGGGTCCTCTGTTATCCATGTCTGAATTCTTTGAAACCTGTAAAATACTAATTCTCAGTTCTCAAGTATAAGTTTTGTAAAGGGTCCTAGTTTTTGATAAACCAAAAATAGGAATTGTGAAATAGGAAACTGAGTTCCAAAGCCAATGTCCCTATTTCCAAGCAAAAGCTCATGTCTCAGGACTGGTTTATGTATGGAGAAAGTAACTCTTGAGCAAAATCCAGCATTGTGAGAGAATACCTTATATGTAACTTAAAGTAAATAGTGAAATATACATAGTTGTATAATGCTGCTGTTATGGTAAAACAATTGATACGTCACCCTGAATAAAGTTAGCCTAAGCTCCTCAGTTGCAGGGAGGAGAGTAACCTACAGTGAAAACCATTTTACTCCAACCACAGATCTTTTTCCTATGATAAAAAGCAGGAGCAGTCATGCTTCTGCACCTTTTCTGTAGGTATAAAAAGGTGACCAGGGAGGAAAGACCAGGGAGGAAAAGAGGACAAAACCCAAAGAAGTTTACATCTCAGTTTTATTTCCTATTCAGTGTGGATGTAAGAGTTTAAATGGCAAACAGTTATTTTAAAATACAAGTGATATGTCATTATGAATGAAGAGATCTTGTTAACACAATGAGCAGTTTCTGCAGTTCCGTATATTACAAATGGGCTTGCTGCAGTATGTGTGATATCATTTAACAAAGATGCTGTCATTAATAATTATCTCTTAGCTGAAAAAATTGTGCTTTGCACACAGCATCATATATTCATACATTCCTGTTGTTGATGAGACGTTTTATGGCAAGCATGACACCTTGTTACAGTCTGTGGATCTCACGCTCTTGGGAAGCGAGGTTGGATATTCAGAGGCAAGACACAGATCTTGCATCTTACATTCAGTCTCTTCTCTGCCATACCAGACAGTATTTATACAGTTAGCTTTTACTAGAGATTAGTCCAGCTCAGTCATGTGGCATCTTGGAAAAGAATTTTTTCAACATCATACATGTAATTAAAGGGCAGCAGTGGCTTTTGTTGCATGAATCCTGTATTGGTAATGTCAAAGGGCATGGAATGATTCTGTGTAAATCTAAAGTAAACAGGTGTAAGGCATTTGGATCAGCAAAGGCTGAAGCTCTTCAGTTTTTATGTTGAAAAGCCTTTTTATGAAAGATAAAGATAGATGTTTTTGATAGATGGGTGACCTGCTGGACATGTCTTGCTTAAACCTGATAAAACTTTTTTGAGGGGGGGAGGAGAGGGGATAACTAACTTAGCAGATAACCTGCTAACAATTGGAAAATGGATTCTGGAAACAGACTGTTCTTTTGGGGGTTGAGAAGAGACTCTGTTATTGTGACAGAAAATGTTGTGAACCCACTGGGTGCATTAAACAATTTAAGTACAAAGATGATTGTCCCCCTCAGAAGGATCATAGAATCACAGAATAATTTGGGTTGGAAGGGACCTCTAAAGGTCATCTAGTCCAACCCTCCTGCCATGGGCAGGGACATCTTCAACTAGATCAGGTTGAAGAAACAGCACTATCTGACAAAGAGCAGTGACAAATGCTTCTGCGATTTTGAAGGCATTTTGTTTGTGGGAAAGTAACTGCAGAATCTTGAAAACCATTCCACTGACTCTACGAAGTAAATTACAAGGGGAGTCTGTGCCTTGTGTTACTGATGCTAAAGAATTATGGACTTGCCCTGCTATATCTGAATAGAGAGGCCATCTGTCAAGGGCATACCTTCTCAAGAATCAACTGAAAAGAAATAAATTGCAAGGATTTCTTGTGTATGTTGCAAATAGAAATGACAGTCTGTAGTCTCTTAAATGGCTTCTTACACTGAGGAAGAATTGTCAATAATTAAAAAACCCAAAGCCACGAACAAACAAACAAAACCCCCCCAAAACTTACTGAGATTAAACATTGCGAGCACTCTGATGTGGAAATAATGTCTGAATGAAATACAAAAATTGACAATGAACTTTTAGCATTGTGGACTTCAGTAAATGAGAGGGAAAAATAGAACTCTTACCAAGCTAAAGAAGGAAATACTCTTTTTATGTCCCTCTTTCTGAGATGGGTGCAAATATTAAATTACAGTTTGGAAAGCAAAATTCTGACAAACTATGTAATACAGGAATACGGAGCTTTGCTATTCCTTTTGCTAGTCAGATGCTTCAAGACATTAAACAATGCTGCCTGATTCAGGGATATTTATGATTTACAGGTCGCAGTTGGAGATAGGCATCTAACTCTCTGAGAGGCAGAGCAGAAGCCTCACTCCTTGTTGTTTTCAGCTGGTTAACTTTAGTGATGCTTTATTCAATATAAATGTATTTGTTGATTCCATTCTGGGATACCAGTTTGTCCACCATACTGTTTGCAGAATTCAGCAGTGCTGTGGATTCCGCTGTTTGGCGGTTACTTGTGCCGTACCCCAGTCTTTCCATGTTTCTGTCTCATTGTCTCCCAAGGCATGCTAGCATATTGTGGCATGTAATAAATACTTAGATGTACAGGTGTGAACATAGGAGGTGTTAATGCATATAAATTGTGGACCCAATCCCAGAGTGTCACCTGGTTTGCCTGCTAAGCCAGTCTCATCTTCTTAAGCTGTATATCTCAAAACAAGACTTGGCTGAAGCAACACTGTCTCAGAGTTCCTCCTTCCTGCCAGCCATTGACTTTTTACAGCCATTTGAATTTTTCTGAACTGTAACAGCTGAATTTATTGAAGCTGGAGATATCTCAAAATTTGTGTGGACACTGAGTCCCGATTCCTCTATGTAAGTGTGAGAGACTTAAATATGAATCAGAGCTTAATATATTGGCTGCATGAACTAGTGCTGGAATGCAGCCCAGTCTCACAAAAGACTGATTGGATGGTGCCTGGTAGACATTTTACAGCACTCCAGTCTATCTGGGAGTATTGGTGCAGAGAAAGTGGTGCCACATGGCAGTTGTTGATATTCTGTGTATGTGGTGAAAGCACATATTAGGGAGGCAAAGGCGGTTCCATAAGACTGATTTGTTGCTGTTGAGGCTCGTTTATCACATCTTTCTACAAGAGAGTCATATGCAGGTGATTGCAGGTCATTGTGGGAGAGATCATAAGTATGCAGCCAGTCTTCAAAGGAAAGAAAACATGGTCATAAGTCTTTCTAGTGGCAGGGATCTACATACTCAGCTGTGGCTCACATTTTTTGGGAGTATAATATAAAGACTAAAGCAGGCTAAAGCTCCATTTAGCTCAACATCCTGTCTCCCAACAGAGGCCAATAGTGAAAGCCTAGGGAAAAGTGTGAGGACAGATGAAAGGAATTTCGCCCCCCCGAATTTGGCCAGGTGCTTTTTTGTGTCCGTGTATAAACCCTTAGGGTAGAATGTTCTGCCAGTGAGTCCCACGGTGTATCTCTGCCTTGTACAAAGAATGTGCAATGCTCTTACTTGAATCCGCCTCCTGATATTCAAAGATTCCATGCTCTTTGGCTTTTGTGTTAGGAAAGTCAGTGAGTAATTGTTCTCTGGCCGTCATCTGCAGGATTACAGTCCATTTTGGAAGCCATTCATGTATTTCTTCATGATTTTCCATTGACCGTTGTGTCTTTCCCAGTTCTAGTATGTCCATTTTCAGATACATTGGTAAGAACTCCTAAAAAGTGACATAGTAATTTTTTTCATGTTCTCAATTCCTTTCATAACAATTCGTAACCTTCTACTTGCCTTTTAGACTGCTGCTAAGCAAACAGCAGCTTTTCTTCATAAAACCAGCTGCAGCTGAGTCCCAGATCTTTCCTGAGTGATAATAGCCACTTTGGAGCTTGTCAATACGTATAAAACATATGTAAACTTAAGTAACTTTTTGCATTTTGTTACACTTTACACTGAATTCTGTCAGCCTTTTGATCACTCATTTATGAAATATTATCCTGCAATTCTTCAGTTACCTTTTATGTTTTTATTTTTTACAACTGTCATTAGCCAACTGCTGAATCACTACAAACAGTTACCTTACATTTCACTCTTTTGCAGATTATGAATAGCTTGAACAGTACAAGCCCTAATTCGAATCCTTTACAACTTGTTAGTGACCACTCTCTGTTGAGACAACTGGGTAGTTTCTGGAAAAAGTTTTGATTCGAGATATTGTTAAAATGTGTTTAGAAAATTCTGTTGGCTGGTTTTCCCATATCTGCATGCTTTTGGCTTCCTCAAAGAACCATGCTAGTTTTGGGTGGTTTTTTTGTAGGACATATTCTACATATTCCTTCCCCAGTCTATCATGTGAGTGCACGTTAAGTAGTTTTGCACTGTGCCTAATGTGGGAATGGCAGTACTGGATCAGACCTAAGGGTTACTTAGCTTAGCATCCTGCCTCTGATGTCAGTGTTAGGAAAGAGTATGGAACCAGGGCAAGTGCACAGTGATATTTTCCTGGTAGTCTCTTTCCAGACTCCAGAGCTGGAGACTTTTCTAAGACAGAAATATCATCTTTGTCTTTAACAACTCTTAGTATGTTGTGCTCCTGTGAATTCTGTCCTTGAGTCCATTCACATCTCTAGTCTCCTTAATGTGCTACGGAAAGGGGTTTTACTGCTTACCTATTAATAACTTGCCTGATTATTAATGTCAGACATCATAATCTGTGATCACTTGCATCACCTTGCAAAGCTTAAAAAAAACGTGTAGCCTTTTCCATCTTCCATTTCTTTGGAAGTGGGAGATTACACACAACAGGTAATAGTACATCTGTTCCATACTTCCATTTCTTTTTGGGCCAGTGACATCTGCTGCTGGAGATTTGCTGCTCTTCAGGTTTTTTTTTTCCTATAACGTCATGTAATTGGCTTCAGCTTGAGAAGAGATCCTATGACATGTCCCTGTGAAGATGGATTCCAAGGTGAAAAGCTATAAAACTCCTCTGCAGTGAAGATGGATTCAAAATAATTCATTTTGTTCTGCTGTGGCCTTATGTTTTCTGAGTGTTTCCATGAGTCTCTACAGGGTTTTTGGCTTCTGATGTGTTTGAAAAAGGATGTCTTAGCTTTTATGCCTTGACTACATTGGTCCTCACGTGTGTTCTAGCCTCTCATATTATGTTTTTACCTTTAACCTGCTAGAGTTTGTTCTTTCTCATTTTTCTCATATGGATGTCAATTCAACTTTCTGAAGCGTTATTCCTTATTACTAATAGCCTCCTTTACCTGCTTAACAGTGCAACTGTTTGGGGGCCAAGGTGAACTTGTATAGGAGTGCCTACTCCTACCAGAAAAGTTCTGGTTGATCGTGGATGATCAAACAACTGTCAGCTGTAATTTTTAAAGAGAGGCTGGAGCCAACAGAGATTGGAGCTGCTTGAAAGTAACCATATCCAACAGGATAGAAAAAGCAAAGGCACTGTTCCTTGTGGACTATTTAGCATCAGTTTCTCTAAGTACTTGTGATCGTCTTTCCATACTTCGCCTGTGGTAGCAGTAAAGTAATTACTTTTAGCAGAAATAAAGTCACACTTGCAGTATATGTCACCAGGTGTGTACTGTTGTCTTTGCTATCCTAGTCCATTGTAGACAGGTAAATGACATGATTATTAAGCCTTTAGAGAATATACAGTGCATAGTTTTGTCTTTCACACCTCTTATACCAAATTAAATCTTGTGGAACTGTACCTTCCTGGTACAGATTGCCTAATCGTGACTGGGTCTTTAGAATTTGTATCTTTATTATTTTAAGTTATATCTTTATTTGTTTTAACTGCATGGTTGGTATGTTTGTAAACTAGACTCTGGCTTAGGGCATACATTGCATATACTTGTGTAGTGTTCTGCCTCTCTCAGGGAATTTGTGTCTCAATTAAAATGGAATGTAAGCTGCTAAGTAAGAGCATTAGTTTGAAAGTTCGGCATGTATGGTGCTGAATAATGTTACAGCCATATACCTTGCTTAAAGCAATGTGGAGGTGTTACTCCCATTGAAAAGTTCCCACCCTACCCACCAAACTAAAAGAATTAGATATACTGTCAAAGAAAAATGCAAAATGAATGATGAGTTGTTTGCGCCAGTGCTCTTAATTATGTATTACAGTGGTTTTAAACAGTTAAAATTACCCTCAGAGTTAGTTTCTCTTTCAGTTTACTATGTGCACGGCGTAAAGCCATTTTCAAAATAGCTCATATATTAAAAGACCTGAGTGGCTCAACAAGCTCCAGGTTTAACTTCAAGATTCTGTTGCTTTCAAGAGATTGCTGTTTGATCCTCCATGCCATCTATTCAGTTAAAGATGGCAAATGAGTTGAGCACCATCATTTTGAATCGCACTATAGAAACCATGGAGCACGTTTATAATTTTGGGGCAGTTGTCCCCAGTGTAGAACAACAAACTGTAAGTGGTGAGCCTGCCTTTGGAAAGTAAGCTACCATATCCACTGTGCAATCAGCTGTTCAGGAGAGCAGCTTTTGGTAAGTTTTTTGTGTTGTTTTTCCCAATGGATTTCATTAAAGACCCAGGCGTAGTGAGAAGGTTGTTGAAAGCAATATTAGAAAATATTACGTTCTCGGTAAAGATGTCCTAATGAATATTCCTTTATTAATTCTCAGGATTTGAAAACAGACCGCTCTGTCTTCATTGCTAGCTAACTGAGGTTTTTGCTGTCATTCATTTTGATGTTGAATTGACACAGTCCCCCACGGTCCCCCACAACATCCTTCTCTCTAAACTGGACAGGTATGGATTTGATGGGTGGACAGTCTGGTGGGTGAGGAATTGGTTAGATGGTCGCATCCAGAGGGTAGTGGTCAACGGCTCAATGTCCAGATGGAGATTGGTGACGAGTGGTGTCCCGCAGGGGTCCGTATTGGGACCGGTACTGTTTAATATCTTCATCAATGACATAGTGGGATCGAGCGCACCCTCAGCAAGTTTGCAGATGACACCAAGCTGAGTGGTGCGGTTGACATGCCAGAGGGACGGGATGCCATCCAGAGGGACCTGGACAAGCTTGGGAAGTGGGCCCGTGTGAACCTCATGAGGTTTACTAAGGCCAAGTGCCAGGTCCTGCACCTGGGTCGGGGCAACCCCTGCTATCAATGCAGGCTGGGGGACGAAGGGATTGAGAGCAGCCCTGCCAGGAAGGACTTGGGGGTACTGGTGGATGAAAAGCTGGATGTGAGCCAGCAATGTGCGCTCGCAGCCCAGAAGGCCAATGGTATCCTGGGCTGCATCAAAAGAAGTGTGGCCAGCAGGTCGAGGGAGGTGATGCTGCCCCTCTGCTCTGCTGTGGTGAGACCCCACCTGGAGTACTGCGTCCAGCTCTGGAGCCCTCAGCGCAAGAAGGACACGGACCTGTTGGAGCGGGTCCAGAGGAGGGCCATGAAAATGATCGGGGGGATGGCACACCTCTGCTATGAAGAAAGGCTGAGAGAGTTGGGGTTGTTCAGCCTAGAGAGAAGAGAAGGCTTTGGGGAGACCTTCTTGCAGCCTATCAGTACTTAAAGGGGGCTTATAAAAAAGATGGCGGCAAACTTTTTAGCAGGGCCTGTTGCGACAGGACAAGGGGGAATGGTTTTAAACTAAAGGGGGGTAGATTTGGACTAGACATAAGGAAGAAATTTTTTACGCTGAGGGTGGTGAAGCACTGGCCCAGGTTGCCCAGAGAGGGGGTGGATGCCCCATCCCTGGAACCATTCCAGGTCAGGTTGGACGGGGCTCTGAGCAACCTGCTCTAGTTGAAGATGTCCCTGCCCATGGCAGGGGGGTTGGACTAGATGACCTTTAGAGGTCCCTTCCAACCCAAACTATTCTATGATTCTATGAATTTGTATAGTGAAATAGATACCACGTTCCACATGTATAAAGTAAAGCTCTGTTTTGCGTTGAAATTGCTATCTATGAAGAAATCATGGGATAATATTAATAACAGTTCTGAGAGGAAAAAGCCACTTTCAGCATGTCTCTAATACTATGATATCCTTTTTCTTTAGTGAGAAAATAATGTCAGTTTCTATGTGGTGTGCTGATTTAACAGGTACTGTGATTTATTTAGCTGCACTGAATTCTAAATGGATGAACCACTAAAATTACGCATACAACTGAATAATTTTATTAAACAACATTGTGTTATTACACTGTGAAGATATAACTATGTTAAGATGTGGTTGGTTTTGGTTTTCTCTTTTTTTTTACAGTTGACAGGGCATATGATGCCAGACAGTAAAGAGAAGCACATGATTCCATGAGAACATTTATGCGTGTAAAATACGAAAAAAATAGTTGTGGATTTGTTTTGACACTCAGATAACTTTGAAAAATCACATTTCAGCTTTCCCACACCCCCTAATGTGAGAGTGAGAGTCAGTTCTGTTAATATGATTTCTAGCTGAGGTGAGTTCTGTAAGTAAAATTCTATGATACCTTAATCAGCCTTTTGGATTTGTAAGTTGATGGTACATCAGATACTTACGCTATTGTCCTATAGGAATAAAAAAAAGGGATTTGTATACTCAAGAGTTGCTTATATTATTCTTCGTATGTGAACTGGCGTTGTTCATAATGATGTGGTGGAACTCTGGAGAAGTATTATTTTGGAAGTACAGATTAGTAGTTTATTTTGTAATATGGTGGGGGGAAGCAGGTGCATAAAGATACATCTTGGGGGAAAAAAAAAAACTAATTACAGGTGAAAAGCTCCTGCATTACTGTTTTCAATATGTAATGCAAACCTTTACAGTTTGGCTTGAGGTAGACTCTTATCTGAGTGTTCCTATGGCATGCTGCTTGTGCTTTTAAAAATGTCAGCTTAACTCCCATCCAGAAGTGCTATACACTTTACCTTAGCAGACTTTCTAAGTTTCTAAAAATTATTGAAGAATTAAATAAACCTACCTTCAAAATGAAGCAACAGCCTGATATTTAATGTGAAGTCTAGACAGGTTTGCAGAATAGTTGTAGAATATTTTCCATTTTCCATTTTAACCATGCAGTGATCTGGGCACTGAGAAGCTGCCACTATGATTCAAGGCTGAAACAGAATTTATGACTTTTATTAAAATTCTTGATCCTTGTGGAAGGGAACTTTACTGCAACTCCAGTGCATATGTCTGTAGGGATTTATGATGTCATTTAATACACAAAGAGAAAAGAGGGAGGGAGAATTCATAATGGACTTTCTACAGGTTAGGAATCCTTCTAGTCTAGGCAAAAGGATGGCCTGCTCCTTCATTTTACTTTCATTTCAGAATCTCAAATGAGTAACTGTTATGACCATGATTAAAGAATTAAACTTGATACACATCCTCGGCTTGTGTGGGCCAAATAATTGTGAAAGCCTTGTACTTAATGAGGCCAGGAAAATCATCAGAGCACCTAAACAGAAATTTCATTGCTGCTTCAATCCTTGAATGAAGTGTTAGCAGGCAGTGCCTAACAGGAGTTCCTCCTCTCTCAGATCTTGAATGTTTTGGTGTCAAACCTTTTGTGCTGCCAGCAGCACTGTGCTGTTGGGGTACCTGAACTTGTCTGTTTATGTTGGTGCTGTGCCTTCCCACTGTGGGTGACTGTTGGTAGCAGGCTTCCAGTGGAGCAGAGGCTTACAGCTGCTGCCACTGACGCGTCACTGAGTATGGTCTTGAAATATTGTTTGGCCAGTGGGTCAATGAATGCTTTCTGTTGGTCACGATTCTGGAACATCAGTGAAGAAGCATCTTTCCCATTGTATGAATGGAAACCCTGTGTGAGTTGGCATTGCTGGCATGCAGGAGGGCAACCTGCATGTGTGATTCAACTCAGCTGTTCTTTTACAAGGGTTCACAGACTTTGAAATGGTCCTTACTAATGCATGTCAACATCAATGAGCTGGCAGTCATTTTAATTATGCTGCATCAAGGTGCTTATTATGAGTAAATAGCAAACATCTCCAGTAACTATAATTAGCTTTTGCACTATAATAAGTAAAGAAGGCCTTTAATTTCCAAAGCATGCAATAATTTTATTTTATTCATGCAAATCATGCTTTCTGGAGCCAAATAATTTTGCTCGATCTTGTGACTACTTCCTTCATCCACCATCGACATGTTTACATGCCAGTTATTGCACCGCCTCCCTGTGGAGGGCAGCGCTTTAGGCTTTAGTTAATGTTTCATTCCATTACATTTCTGAGTTCACTGCGAGTGTGTCTGCAGTCTCTCTGCCTGGGTATGTTGATCCAGTGCCAGACTCCTTGCAGCTCTTGGCTTAGTGACACTGCTTTGTCAAATTCCTGGCCCATTTTTGAGAAAATGAACCATCTCCCAGATGCTTTTATGTTTTATGAGCAGAGACAAGTTTTTTCCATTTATTGGTCTTTGTCCAGTTCTTCCCAGTCATCCCTATCTGAATTAGAGCTCTTGTCTGTTCTGTTGCTCTGGGACTGTTCTTTACCACCAGCAGCTGAAAATCTCCCATGGCATTTTCCTTTAGGCCTGGAAGCTAGCTCTGCACCCTCATGAGAAACGGTTACTATCAGTGCCGCGTTCTGGGAGGTTTGCTCTTCTCTGAGACACCAGGGATGTTTTGCCCATAATGTAGGATACACATGCTAATAACTTCTGCTTAATCACTGAGATCATATGTTACTGCTAGACTAGCACACTACTTTGTCGTGTCTGGAAGAGCGATGTGTTTGTGTGGGTGAGCAGGGCAAATGATGATGGCATATCCATCTGTTCAAGTACTCACTGACAGATAAAAAAAGATTTAAAAATCTTTATCAAACTTCATTTGTTGTAAAAGACACAGTTTTGGAGGAATATGCACAAAAGTACTAATCTTGCATTAGTACTAGAGGAAAATTTATCTGAGTACGTGATGTTCCTGTCTCCTGAGCTCTTCTTCAGCATCTGCAGACCGTCTTCCAAAGGACAAGTCAATTGGCTTAGTTAATCCTGGTTGTTATGCCCTCTTCTCAACAGTGGTGTCTTGAGGAGCTAATAAATGGAAATGCAACAATTATTAAAAACCTTATCAATATTTTACCCCACCCCTCAAAAAAGGAACAAAGCCCCAACACTGTGAAGTTCTTGATTCATTGGAGATTTTTTTCATCCTTGAGCTTACATTTTAATTTGCGTGCGTAGCTTTGGTGTAGACAGCTACTCCACAGGGTTTCCTAATTGTATTGGGTTTGTGTGGCAAGGTTTTGGTAGCAGGGGGCTGCAGCGCTGGCTTCTGTGAGAAGATGCCAGAAGTTTCCCCTTTGGCTCTAAGACAGACCTGCTGCTGGCCAAGGCTGAGCCCATCAACAATGGTGGTAGTGCCTCTGCGATAACATATTTAAGAAGGCGGAAAAACTACTGCGCAACAGCAGCCAGAGAGAGGAGTGAGAATATGTGAGGGGAAACAACTCTGCAGACACCAAGGTCAGTGAAGAAGGAGGGGGAGGAGGTGCTCCAGGTGCCGGAGCAGAGATTCCCCTGCAGCCTGTGGTAAAGACCATGGTGAGGCAGGCTGTCCCCGTGCAGCCCATGGAGGTCCACGGTAGAGCAGATAGCCACCTGCAGCCTGTGGAGGACCCCACGCCGGGTGCCTGAAGGAGGCTGTGACCCCGTGGGAAGCCTGTGCTGGAGCAGGCTCCTGTCAGCACCTGTGGCCCCGTGGAGAGGAGCCTGCGCTACAGCAGTTTGTGAAGAACTGCAGCCTGTGGGAAGGACTCGCGTTGGAGAAGTTCATGGAGGACTGTCTCCTGTGGTGGGAGCCCATGCTGGAGCAGGGGAAGAGTGTGAGGAGGAAGCAGCAGCAGAGACAATGTGTGATGAACTGACTGCAAATCCCATTCCCTGTCCCCCTGCGCTGCTCGGGGGGAAGAGGTAGAGAAATCGGGAGTGAAGTTGAGCCCAGGAAGAAGGGAGGGGTGGGGGGAAGGTGTTTTAAGATTTGTTTTTATTTCTCATTATCCTACTCTGATTTGATTGGTAATAAATTAAATCAATTTCCCCAAGTCGAGTCTGGTTTGCCCGTGATGGTAATTGCTGAGTGATCTCCCTGTCCTTATCTCAACCCATGAGCCTTTCGTTATATTTTCTCTCCCCTGTCCAGTTGAGGAGGGGGAGTGTTAGAGTGGCTTGGTGAGCACCTGGCATCCAGCCAAGGTTAACCCATCACACTAATTTGGAGATTTACTAGACTGGAGTACTTTTTATGTTAACAGCATTCAGATTTTTATTTACTTACTTACTGATTGTAGTAAAAAAGTAAATAAATGCATGCCTGCATACATATGCCTTGCCTTCCCCCCCCCCTTGCCCTCCACCCAGGTGTACAGATATTTCTGGTTTGTAGAGCTTCCCAAATTCTGCCACTTAAATCTGGGCTTGTTAGAGATTTACTCAAGTTTTGCCAGCTCAGGTAATATGTTTTAAGGCTCCCGGGGCCATTCTGGTATGCCAGAGCCATCATACAAGTGACAGCAAGACAATATGTACTTTCTGAATCATCCAGACCTAGTTCCTTCTATTCTCATTTTTCATTCTGTTGGCATCTTAAGTTAGGACTTAATGTTGGAAATGTTTGTCTCTGAGTAACTTTTCCAGGAGGTGTGCTTACGTAGGTATATATGACCACATGCCTGTTGTCAGTATGGGATCTTGTAACTGAAAATGTAGCTTTGAACCCGTATCTGGTGTTCATAATAGTCCTTTGCCAATTCTTATGCTCTCTTGCAAGTTCATCTAACAAATCTTATCTTGCAGTTACTTTAGGCATAACTTAAGAGTTAAGGAATGGGGGCGGGGTGTGTGTATATAGGTGTACGTGCAAAGCAGCTCTTTCAGGGATCTCCTAACCACAAGGAGAACACATCCAGAACTACAGTCTTTTTCATGTCACCTTTCTTCACCTGACTACATCACAGGAAAAAATGTGAAATCTTGACTCCTCCTCAACCGTTTTGGTTGTTAAGTACTGCTGTGGGTCTAAAGTCAAAATAGTTTCTGTCCTCTTCAAACTCAGGCAGAGCAGTCCCACCTGGGCTTTTTAAAAATTGCACAGGGTTGGATAGGATAATCCTTACCACATCATATTGTCATCTTTTCTATTCACCATTCATTTAAAGCTCCCAAACACCACTGAGTTTTAAAGGATTCACAGAATTGTTTAGGTTGGAAGGGTCTTCTTGAGATCATCTAGCCCAACCTCTTGCTCAAGCAGGGTCACCTAGAGCAGGTTGCCTAGGAACTGCATCCAGTCAGGCTTTGAGTATCTCTGCAGATGCAGACTCCACAGCCTTTCTGGACAACCCGCTCCAGTCTGTGACCACTAACAGAGACAGATTTGAATCTCTGTATTTTAACCATCCTTGGCTTTGAACTTCCTATTCTTGCTAACCTATGTAATACCAGAGCTTGTCTGGCATTCTCCCTCCCTCTTTAATCTCTTCTTTGTGAGTACTATATTAATTGAATTTTCACTAATACCAACTTGAAAATAATGTTCTAGCAGCTGTTGTTGCTCTGGCTGTTCCTTTGCCTTATAATTGTCTAAAGATCAAGAAGGAATAGTTAGACTAGTTTTAAACTTACAGGCAGACATTCAGGGCACAGTTCTGCAAAGCTTTTTCACAAAGTAAAGAATTTGCAAGGCAGCACTAAAAGAGGTCTCGGAAGTAACGTGACATCTAGAACATTAGCTCTTGTTAATTATGGTGTAAAAGAGGACTGCTTAACTGCATTCTGCAGTGACAGTTCATCTGGCCCTCTGCTATCTTGTGGCAGACCTGTTCCCATGGGCAATTTAGGAACGCATAGTGAGTGAGATACCTGCTATTCTTGATTGCCTTCTTTCCAAAACGTGGCTTTGTCCAATGGTAATGTATCACACGTATCTGTTAATCACGTGATGGGGAAAGAACCCAGAAAACAGATACCAAGAGCAAGATTTTTCTGAGTTAGGGTAGTGAGCAGTAGTTGTGCTTGGTTGACTTTTTAACTTTGGTGACCAGTCGTTCAAGATAAATTAGAGGCTGCAGGTGACCTATAGGTTTTGAATTGTTAATCCAAATTACCTAACCAGTAATTTCAAGTAAGAGAATATTTGCTTAAGTCAATTCTGAAAGTGAAAGCTTTGAAAAGGCAATGAAAATAAAATAATGTGGTATATTATTGGTATACAACATGGTGCAGTTGCAGATCAGGCTTCTGTTGTGCCAGGCCCTCAGTACTCGCTTGCATATAGACATATCTGCACATGCACTAAATAGGTGGAGAATATTGTTCATCACATATCCATTTCATACCGTGGGAACTGCTGGCTCTTATGGTATTTTTCTGAGGGGATAAATTTACATCTGACAGTCATATCCTTATTGTGACTTCTGTGTCTTTTTTTTTTTCTTCTTTCAACTGCAAAAAAAGAGAGTAATTAAAAAGTGCAGTAGGTGTGCAGTACAAGATGTTAACACTACTGCTGTTTGCAAAGTATACTTGCTACTATACATATATTCTGTAATAACAGAATAATGTTTAAATATGCACTCACTTTACAGCACCATACTGTTCTCACTGTACAGCATGGTGCTGTAGAGTAAAATATCTCTTAGTAACGTACGTAGAGAATTAAACAAACTGCTCCAGAGGCTTTGGCAGAGAGAAGGAAGAAAAGATTTCAGGACCTTGTATGGAAGGGGCTGTTCAGCCAGCAGAGCAGAGGGTGCTTTGCTTCATTTTATCTTGATCCTGCTTGGTATGTTTAAATAAGTAAATGAAACCATCAGTAATTTTTGGAGAGCTTAGGAGAGAATGCTTGTGGTTGGTTGGTTTTTTTTTGGGGGGGAGGGGGTCTGCCTCCCTTTTTTTTTTTTCTTCTTTTTTTCTCTCTCCTCTAAAGTTTTCCTTTATCAGTGTGTACTGGGTTTGGCTGGGATGGAGTTAATTTTTTCTTCATAGCAACCCGTATGGTGCTGTGTTTTAGACTGGTGACCAAAACAGTGTTGATAACATACCAACATTTTAGCTATTGCTGAACAGTGCTTGCACAGTGCCAAACCCTTCTTTTTTTTCTCACTGTGCCCCTCACAGCAGGTGGGCTGGGAGTGGGCAAGAGGCTGGGAGGGGACACAGCCAGGATAGCTGAGTCGAATTGACTGAAGAGATATTCCATACCATATGATGTCATGCTCAGCAATAACTGGTGGGATGGGGGAAGTTTTTCCAAAGCTAGTTGTTCCTCAGGGACTGGCTGGGCATCAGTCTGCTGGTGGCGAGTGATTGCTTTTGCATCACGTGTTGGTTTTTTTCTTTTTGTTTTGTGGTTGTTGGTTCCCCCCCCATGCCCCTTATTAAACTGGGCTTTATCTTGACCCACAAGCTTTCTTATTTTTGCCTTCCAATTCTCTCCCTCATCCTGCTTGGGGTGGGGGAAGTGAGCGAGTGACTGGGTTGGGGACTTACCTGCCAGCTGGGGTCAACCCACTGCACAGTGTCTTATGATTTCCATTCTTGGACCTGTTGTGACATTGAGGAAGCAATATGTGGCTTCTTCAGAGAGAAATCTCGGGAGAAGCATCTTGGTCTTGCACATGCCCTACAAATGATGTGTTTATAAACGCTAGTAAGAATCATGACATTATAAAACGTTGTTGTGTACCAGCCACTTCTGTCAACCTGACATTTCTTCAATATGTTTAAAAAGTCCATACTAACATCTTGATTTATATGGTTTTTTCCACATTGCTTTAAGCCTCTTTGCTTCCCACATATTTACTTTATTTTTACCATAATGCAGTTGAGCAGATGTTTGTGTTGCAAATTATATGTCTTAGACTCAGAAATAATAATATTTTTACAAGAATAATTACGTGTAATTTAAGAAAGAAATGTACCTTTTGAGACAGGGTGTTTGAGGTTTGTTTGTTGGTTGGTTGGTTCTGGGTGTGGTGGTCTGGTGTTTTTTTTTTTTTTCTTCCCCCTCCCTTCATGTCACCAGTTCTCTGCAACCCATTAGGTATTAGGGTCTTGGTCCGCTCTTCTAAAGTAAAGAAATTTACGTAAAGGAGCATGAATTTTCAGACTATAACTGCATACACTGGTTAAATGTGTGAGCTGTGGTCATGATGTATGTCATGGCCACCTTTGCCTAGTCATGAGCCAACCATATGAGAATGAAATTGAACCAGCATCTAAATATTCTTATCCTCTAATTTCACTCCTAATTGCTGGGATTCAAACTAAGCAAGAAATGGGATGATGACAGTCCATCTCTGTGTTAACATGCAGTAAAGTCAAACGTTTGTTAACAGCCTGAGGATTATTCTACAGATACAATGTTTAAATGAGATGTTTAAGCTCAGGAAAGGTTGCTATCATAGAACACAAAAGCTTGTTTTAGTTGTTCAAGTGGTTGTAATAGCCAAGAATGCATGTCCAGTTAGCGTAAGGAAGTACCATGAGAATGTGGAGTAGTGCTTAGATGAGTAAAGGGAGTACCAAATTTAGACTTAAGTCCGAATGCTTCTACATTTAGGCATATTTAGTACCTGGCTGTACCATCCATTCGAGTTGCATGGAGTGCGGGACTGTATTTACTTGAGCTCTTTATAAAATGCTTCCAACTTATCAAGACTTGCTCAAATTATTTATGTAAAATGTATTAACTTTTCTTAAGATAGTAATAAATGTGCTCTGCACTTGTATTATTTCTTGCTAGGCTATTGCAGCTCAGTCAGCACAAAGGGATAGTGCTGAGGGAGGGTTTTTGCTGTTGAGCTCTCGATGCAGAATTTCATGCAAAGAATGCAGCCGAGAGCTTGCTTTCCAGGCTGAGCTCCTGCCCAGGCTTTCGGGAAGCACATGAAGGAAATGTGTAACTCATAAACAAACTAATTCTGCCTTTTACCTTTAAACAGAAAAGTGATTATATTTTTTTGGATGCTCACAGGAGATTAGTGTAAAACTCGTCACTGGGTGTCACTGTTACACCACAGGAATCTGGGTGAAAGTGGATTTCTCTGGCCTCGAATTACAAAGGTCTTAAAGGCAGATGTTGTTAAGTGCAAGTGGCAGAGGCACGTAGCATTGGTATGACCGTGGAACCTATTATATGTAAAGAATACACTAAAAGGGTATTTACACAGTCTGCCAGCAGTGCTTATAAACTCCTTGATGTTTCCTGATGTGCCCATATTTGAGCCCTGCGAATGAACAGAAGTGATATTTTTCTCTGTGCTTTTCACAGTGCAGGGGGCGGTGGAGAGCTGCTTCCTGTTCTTTGTATGCATCAGTATTCAAAAGCATCTAAATAACATTGAAATCGTACAAAGTAAAACTGAAAGGGGTTGCTGGAGGACATCTCACCCATTCCTCTGTCCCGAGTAGGTCAATTATGTCTTAAACTATCCCTGACTAATGTGTCTTTAAAAATGGCACTGACAGTCAGTGTTCTTGGCGATCTCTTCTAGTAGTTAATCACTCTTCTCACAGAGTTTTCTTCATAACAAACCTTGATATCGTTTCCTGGAATTTAGTTGTTAGGTCTTGTTCCACCTAGCAGGAACTGAGAATTAAACCTTCCTTTCCACTTTGCTTCAGACTCTTAAGGGGTTGGTTTTTTGGGTTTGGGGTATGTTTTAAACTTTCATTTAAGCTAACAATCAAATTAATATGTACATCAGGAGTGCATGGGAATTTACAAGACTAGCCATGGCACCTTCACAAGCGAAATAGTATAACACAGTTCTTACAAAGTAATAACTATGCCCACTGTGAAAATGGTGATTTTTGTCTGTATTTTATTAAAGGGGAGGAAAAATCAAAGCAATTCAAAAGTATTTATTTAATATTTAAAAACTGTGGCTGGTGATTCAAGTTTTACTGGATTCTTTCACTGTTTTCATTCAGACAAGACAACCTCCCCTATAGTTCTAAATATTTGGCTCTGTTTTTCCTCTTTTGTTTCAGATTGGGGCATTTTTCCATGTCCTGTAATGCAGTATATCACATTTTGGGAGAGGGAGGGAGGAAGATTTCTTCAACAATTGTGTAATACTAGAGCATCTAGTAATGTGAAGAGTATCAGGATTTCATTCTGAGAGTCAGCAGGCAGAACAGAAGACCAGTTTACCTCTGTGGTGTTTTTCTGGCCACTCAATAAGGGTGCAACAACTACACGTTAAAAATGCTTTGCATAATGAAATAGTGTTATCGTGTCTGTAGTCTTATTGAAGAAAGATTTCTTTGTTTGTTTACACCCCACCCCAGCATTCGTCTTGTTCTCTCCTGAACAGTCTCACAGTTCTGCAGTATGCCTTTGAAGTGTAGCACCAAAACCTGGATGTATTCTCTATCTAAGATTTCGCCAGTGTTGGCAGGGAGATACTTTTCCTATCATATAAACAATATTCCTATATATGCCATTAGTATGATTTTCTTTGATTAATAGTTTTGAATGGTGAATGTTTAACAGCATGTCACTAAGGCTTAGCTTGTGATCTGTTCCATCCCCAAGATTCCTTTTCTACCCAATTTCCCATTCCCGTTTTAGTGCAGTTGATTATATTTGCTCAGGAATAACTTCTTGCATTTATTTTTCTTGAATTGTGTGTGTTGTTTCTTTCAATCCATTGCTACAGTTTAACATAAAATGGGTTATAATACTGATAACCAAAGTGCTTGCAGCCCCTACTGTTTGAAGTGATTTGAAAATGACTTGAGGCAGTCTGTTCCTTTACCTAGGCCAGTCATGAGCATACTGAAAATTGCAAATTCCTTACAGGCTTCTGTGGATTACCTGGCAGTGAGCTACTGGGCACTGCTAGAATTGTGATTTCTGAACTGGCTTGCACCCTGTTTTTGCAGCATACGTATTACGTGAAGCAGTGTCAAAAGGCTTGTTCATACCAAAGCATGGGACTCCTGTCTTTCTCTTCTGTCCTTAAGGCTTATTACTTCTTTACCCTGGAAGGAAGTTGGACTAAGTTGACATGGAGGATGTGTGTGTTGTGTGACAAATTCATGTTTGTTGTTAATAACTTTCCTTTTCTTCCAAGTATATAAAAGCTAGATTATTTTTCCAGTTTCCTTCTGGATATTTTCAACAGGAATTATCACACTGGTATATAAATTCTTGGCTCCTTCTTTTCTCCCTTTTTAAAGATAGGGTCTTTTGCCCTTTTGGTTTTCAAGAATCGTAACCATCTCGATAAGAACTTAGAGATACTTGCTAGTGGCTCTGAGAGTACTTGAAATACTTCTCTACCTGCAGCATACTACATACACTATACCACCTATGTAATAAATACAAACACAGGATTAAAGAAATGCTTACAACATGCCTAACTGAAATCTTACAATTGTTTCATAATTAAAATAGCCCATGATATCTCTCAAAGACAAATTCTTCACTTAAACTGGCATTACAATGATATCTGAATCCAAGTCTTTATTATAATAAAAGTTTCATTTTCACTTTTATTTGCCTGTGATTTTAGAATTTACTTTCTTACTGTTATGTAGAAGCTGGGGGGGCATTGCAAAGAAAGGACAGGAGTGGTATTTTGAGGTGGCTGGAGGGATTTTAACCGCTAGAGAAGAGAAATGTAAACATTTAAACATTCAACAGTTTCTAGGTATTGATTTTTGTGCGAAGAGGTGAAACCTGCTTAGCTTAATTGCTGATGTCATAATACATTTAGTTACATTTTACCTTTTCCTTAAGGTCAGTGGAGCAAGATATTTGCAGGTCATCTGCTGGAACTGCATCTTGGACAGGATTGATGAGGCCAGTGCTGTGATGGTCAACTGATTGCCTATAACACTTGTTGAAAACCTTCTAGTTAATTAAATGCCATGTTTATCATTACTATAAATGGACACAAGCTTTTATTTCTTCCTCATTAATTGTCCCACATTTATCAGTGCTGGTTGACTCCATGCTCTTGAGATTTCCTAGTTTATCAAGGAAAATTTAAATTTTCTCAGAAAAGGGGATTAGTACCGGCATTCTTGTCAGTTGCATTGACAGCTGATGCTTTCTTCACAAGCATATTAACTTGACCTCATTAGTTTTTGCATCCAACTCCCTTAAACACAGAAGATTGTATTTCAGTAGGAGCCAATCATGTTAATTACATCTGATCAGTTTGCATATTCATAAGCCATTGCCTGTTTTATGGACAGCAAAAATAAACACCATATCTTTTTAATAATTTTAAGTGGGTCACTTTCAGGACTGCATCTGTTAAATAAATTATCATGTTGTTAAGGGCTATGGGCAAAAGCTTTTTATTAGTAATGTGACGGTTTGGGTTTTGTTTTGTTTTTAAAGACAGCAATATTTGTTCATGAAATCACTACTAGCCAACCACTTCAAAGATATGATAGTATATCTTATCTGATTTGTGGGAATTCTACATACTGTGGGTGGGTAGGAAGCCATTTTTACATGGAAATGCCGTGATTAGCAATTTGAGATTCTCAAACTGCACAGAAAGGAAATCACAATGAGGGATATAATCATATGGTATTTTCAACTGTTGTAACAGCGGTACCTAAGTTTGAGTTTTGTTGGTCTCTGCTAGTGTTTCCTGGTATCCTTTAATGCTGTTTCCTGCATGTAATTTTTGAAGTATCAGTGGTGTGTGCATGGCAAGTGAAAGGCCTCTGTAAAGACAAGGTTTCTACCTTGAGTTTACCCTGATTGAATCTGACATTTCAGCCATGTTGGCACTGAGCGGACAGCATAGGCTTTACAGCATGCTGAAATGCTTGCTTCATTTATTCTGCAAACCCCGGCTCCTCTGCCTTGGGTACATACCCAAAACAGTGCACAACAGTCTCTAGCCTTCCTGGATCTTTCAGACAGTGCAGGGTAGGGTTTATTCCAACTGAAGAGTAGAGTGCAGGCTTTTACTCTTGTGGTGCAAGTGTCCATTATTTGGTGTTACACAGACTCTTGCTTTGCTGAAACATGATGCAATGGAAGAGACGCTTTGTTCCCCTGGACACTTCTCATTTACCATACTGTACCCTTGCACGAAGATAAATCCATTTCTGCTGTAGGGTTTTAGACTTACTGTCCAGGTCTCTTCCCTCTCTAGTGTGTGCAGCTGTCCTCCCTGTTTATGGTCTGTAGAGGAAGCAAGGGAATGCAAAGGGAAGACGCCTTCTAAGAAGAACCAAAATAGATGCGTTTTCCTGAAAGAGCTATGGAAGAAGTTCCAGTGAATATGTTGGTGGGGGATTATTGTTATGTCTATGTGCCTACTGATCACAGTAGGCACCCAGCTATATAAATATCAAATGAATAAAATAAAAATATGCTTATGCTCAGCTTAACTGAAAACAAATGTGTCATCAGATGAACATCAATAGAAGAAATGAATTCTACAAAAAGAATGGAGCCTGTTTTTCTGCAGCTTGTGCTTCTGGCATAAAAAACATTGGTGTGTAGCATTCGTTCTGTTGTGGTCAAAGGACAGAAACGGTTTCTCTGCTTTCAGGCAAACTGGAGAGTCGGGGGGAAACCTTTCCTATTTGATATTTTCTTCTATCTCGCTTGAGATAGGCATTTCCAGAATGCACAGACGATTTAACAAAAGGTAAGGTAAATTATCTTAAAAAACCAAAACATTCGTTCATGGGTTTGGTTATGTGCCTAGGGGGGGTGTGGATTTTCAGACTCTTTTTTTGTAATTTTTCCTCAGATATTTGAAGGCTATTGTCAAG
>NW_008825115.1:163744-185711 GCF_000699105.1 Pygoscelis adeliae
CATACAAACAGACGTTCACAGAGACTTTAAAAAAAAAATATGTATATTTTATTAACATTTAGTTTTCAGGGGCACAAAAAATAATTTTTACCACAACAAATGTTCTTGTCAAAATAGCTTTTCTTTTTCACCCTTCTCTTTCACCTACACAAAGGATTTGCTCTTTAGGGTATACACCTCCATCCACATTTCACAGCGAGGCAAGTGAGGAAGGAAAAAAATTCAAATTCTGTTCACATTTTAGAAAAAGATGGTTTCAGCACTTGGGTTAGACTTGAAACAGTATTCTGCACTAATGATTTTATCATCAGACCTGCTGTTGTCCAGGCCTCATTTGTTTAAATACAGTAGGGTTTAAACCTGGCTCTTTGAGAGTCTGCCGTTTCTGTCTTGTTCTGTCTTTTTCTGCATGGTCCCTCACGTGCTGTTGTGAATTGTCATTTGCACATTCTGTGAGACTGGATAAAACTCCTTCCAGTATCAGATGTGTGCTGAAATTCTTCACAGAGATTTCCAGAGGGTTTTCAGTTTAACATCAAAAAATATTTTACAGTGGTTAGTTTTAACTCTTGGGTCTGATCTGTGAATTGAAAATTGCTCTTACAGTATGAAGTAAATTTTCATGTTATTATTTAGATTAAAAGGAGGTTTCTATACTGAAACCTCCTTGATTTTGTAATATACTATCATATGTGCAATATGCTTCAGAAGCATAGCTAATAGTCTCAGTAAATCCGAACATACCTGAATGTTTACAAGCTCATTTACCTCTGGGAAATATATAGCCCTATTTTTTTTGTGTGTGTGCATGTACTTAGTCTGTTTCAAGTGAGACTAGATACAGAGCAGGACTGATTGACAAATTAATGCTTTCAGCTTCTGCTCAACACATGTGAATTATAAGTACAAAAGGCGTGTTATAAACTAATAATTTTAACACCATTCCATTGCTAAAAGCTACTAATAATGAAAACAAATCAAAATAGTAATGTAGCCTAACTCATGCAAGGATAAAAGAACAGGCAGAGGAGGGACTGTACAGCAAAATAATTGCTTTAATTAAGAATCAAGGAGGACTAAGAACATTACTCCATTTTTTGATGGATTCAGTTCTGCAGGGGAGTCACATAAAGCATATTTACATCCATTTCTTCTTGACATCATACAATATTGAACATCTAAAAATTAGTATTATCAAAATTGAAATATTCACTCACAAAGTATGAAACATCCAGCTCATTTTGCTAGGTATCTAATGAAAGCATACTTTTTAGTTACTCTAAATTTTTATTTTGGAAACCTCCAGTGACAAGCATTACAAATCCCTGTGGAGGGAGCTGTTATAATCAATTAGTAGTGTGACTAATAGTCTTTTCATTGATCAGGATGTAGTAAATACCTCACCTACATACTGCCTTGGGACCTAGTCAAAAGTCTATTGAAATGACACTTAAAAGTGGGGACTTTGTAGACTTCAGGCAGCTTTGGATAATCCTGGTTTTCTTGTGTTAAAGTGCAGGAGCAATATGGCAAGCAATTGACCCTAGTGTAGGTTTGCAAATACATGTATTTTTTTGCTCAGTTCTCACTATCTGAAAAAATTATTGTATTTGTGGACTTTCTTGCTAACAAAAA
Source organism: Pygoscelis adeliae (assembly GCF_000699105.1). NCBI lineage: Eukaryota > Metazoa > Chordata > Aves > Sphenisciformes > Spheniscidae > Pygoscelis > Pygoscelis adeliae. The sequence goes on from NW_008825115.1 coordinate 165,380, forward strand.
TGAAGTAGAATTAGCAATTCGAATGATGGCACCACATGTAAAAAGCAAATTTTGGTAGCCTAGAATGCAGGAAATGAGATGAGAAATAATTTCCAGAGTTCGCTGTTTGAAAAAGTTAACTTGATTTACACCGGTCACAAAAGAGTAGTCTCAAATATTCTTACCAAAAAATAATTTCTGATCGTAGATTCAGATTACTTTGGGTTTGGGTGCAAGTTATGTCTGTCTTCTAGTTAGTTTTAGGGAAGTTGAAAATTAACCTGATGAAAATTATATTGTGATGTTCATAAAGTAAACAGTTCAGATGTAAAACTGGAAAGGCTTACATAAAAAGGAGTAGAATAACCAATTTCTTTATCTTTTTTTTTTTTTTTTGGTAATGGCTCAGTTAGAGTCAAAGAAGGTGATTTGTTACATTTACTCTTGAGAATTACTGTTTTCTAACAGCTGAATAACTGTAGGGTTTTCTACAATAAGACATAAAACAAGGCCAAGAGGATAGGTGAAAACCATCAAAAGTACTTGTTGCATTGTTATCTATGTGTAATCTCATAATAAGTTTAACTTAAACTTTTTTAAAAAGGACCATTAACTTCAAGTGTAGACAGTCAATGATCATACTTATTTCAGATTTTCTATAACCATGTGTATGTCAGATTTGTTGACTTTTAAAAATATTAAATAACATTTTTAATACAAGCAAGAATAAATGGAAGTACCATGTTTTTCTATTTATGCTATGAGAAAAACCACAATCTGGGATATACATACTTGAATTTCTGAGAACCTCAGGTAGTCTGATCAGCCACCTTTATATTTGTACAAATGCAATGGACAACGATGGATATAATTCCCCGATAATTTTCCAATACTGCTCCTTTTTCTTTCCGGACAAGTGTCAGAAAAACACTTCTGCAAAAAGAGAGCTCACTACGTGGCGTTGCCTTTTCATTTGTCAGTTCAGAAAGAAGAGCTTTATAACTGTAATGTAAGAGATTCTGAAAGATCTATATTTTGAAATTTTAAGGGCTGATAACACAGGTAGCGCCCAATCTCTTTCGTGCCGAGCAGAAATCACAGGTGTAAAATAGAGCAGATTTCAGTTCAGCATCTTATGAGTTATAGGACGACAGATACAGCTGCAAAATATTTGAGTGTCAAAGATGTTTGTGATCATAGCACTTCCATATTTTATTTAATGACAACTCAAGTGGTATGACAAAACAGTATTTGTCTTGTTTTTCTGTAGAAAGGATTAAGGATTTTGTAAGGATAGAAACAATAAGATAAATGCATCTAGTATGATGCTGATGTAAATCATGGGACAGTTTGATGTTTTTCTTTGACTCCTAGCTTTACCATCTTAATTAATTTTTCTAAACGTTTTAGTGTTATTTCATATTGACTCTATGGAATCTCAAAAAATAGGACAGTATTGTTCCTATTAATTTATTGTGTTTCACATAAACACATAAACATTTTGCTTTATGTAAATCAATATTCAATTATGGTAGAAAATTATATAGAAACAGCTGAATGTAGCTGTCATGGAATTAGGTAATTTTACTCTGAACATTATTTACCATATAATAGAAAAATTATTCAGTAATGATTTGTTAGTATAGAACAGATTGTTGTTATTCATACAGAAAGGAGTGTTACATGCAGAGGAAAAACAATATTTGCCATTATTAAATATTAGTGATACTTTCCATGTACTTTTCTCTGAAACGCTGTTGCAATCCATTATCAATACTGGCAATTTGCTTTATTTTGTGTAGTATTCAGACCTGTGGCCACTGCCCCAAAGGCTTACAATTAAATGGATGTTAAAAAAAAAAAAAAGAAACAATCATGTAAATTTGAAAGCCAAGACAAAGACCGACAATTGCCAGATTAGGCCAAAGCCAAATCCGTTTAGTATTGCATTCAGTTCTTGCTCCATTTCCTGACTCCCTCTTCACAAAATAGCTTGTGCCATCTGGAATTTAGTGTGGGTAGTATGGTTGTGTCTGCTACTTCTAAAATGTAAGCTGTGTTTGGGAGAGGGTGTTGAGGTTTTGTTTGTTTATGTTTTAATCACACTAACTACTGTTCTACAGCTCTGCAATGTGTGTTTTGCCTAGCTTTCTAGGGTATCTGACTGAGTGCTATTTGGTAGGTATATGCAGAAAGGGGTGTGTGAATATAATTAAAGAAAAGAGTCAGACTTGACAGTTTCAGCATGGAGGTTTTTAAATCGCATTGGGAATGTTTACATAACTGCCTAAAAGAGGCTTTTTCCATGTACCTGTTTACACTCTTTACTTTTTAAATTCTTGAAGCAATCAGCCCTTGGAGAGCCCTTACACAGCACTTGCAAGCCCTTGATTGCTGAGGAGAAAAGCCCTGTCAGTGAATCATTGGGAAAACATTCCGTTACAAACTGGTCTTTTAATGAGGGTCACTACTGCCTTTGCAGTGGCTAGAAGGAAGGGGACAGGGGGAGAGAGATGCTGTTATATTGTAAAACTGTTTTGAGAGACACAATGGTGGAGGAAAGACCCAGACACCGGGCCTTTGTGTGCAAATTTCCCACCAGAGCTAAGCAACTTCCCCCCCCCCCAGTTTAATTAAGTGGGTTTGGAGTCCTGCGCTGGCCTAACAAGCACTTCTTCATGAATGAAAGATTTGTCTCTGGCAGTGAGGCAAGGGTCTGAACAATATCAACAGCAATTACTGCCAGCTATGGCCATTTTAACAGCTCACATGAACAAGGGGGTGCTGGGAAGGAAGGCAGTGTAGCGTATAAGGCTGGCAGAAATGTTTTGGAGATTGTCTTTGCCTATCTTGCAACAAACTTGTCATCCATGCACCCAAGATTTTAACCAAAGCTAGGCCTCTTATGGGAAGGGTTTAGCTAAAGATGCTAATGCAATCAGGGAACTTTCTGGCAGATGCGGTACCAGTTAATATGAGGGAGCTGGTAGGAATCTGTGTTATAAGAAAGAGGTGATGTTTGTTTGGGTGAGGTGTGAGACACAATCAATTATCCCAGAAGAAGAGAAGGTAATTTCACTTAAATTGAATGGGATGCATCACTGAAGGTTATAGCGATCCCATTTATGAATCCACTGATCTTTCTTAACTTGGAGGCCTGTTTGAATGGAATTTAATGGGGACCCAATGAATCTTTTCTCTGTATTTTGCTTCGTTTTGCTTTCGTTAGGGACCCATTGCTTGCCTTAGGCTTTCTCTTTGGAAAACTGATCTGTCTAGCACTGAGGTGAATTTTTCATTTGCTAAATAGTTAAACGTCAAACCCACAATTTCCTGTGTTAGGGGAAAACCACGTGCAGCAGCAGTAATCCTACAGGTACTATGTGGTCTGCTGCCTGTGCCCTGAGAACACCTACTCTGCTGTTTTTGCTAACCATGCCCTGAGAAAAAGTTGTTATGCAATTGATATTCTGTAGAAAAGTAATGTATTCTATGGCATAATCAGCATGAATTGTGATGTGAATTGAAATTTGTGGCAGCATGGTCAGTGCTCAGCAGCCAGCATGTGCTCCACTTACATGTACTGTTCACAGTGTGTAGAATCTGTGGACATACTGTGCAGGCTAATTGGATTTAGTGAAGACATGTCCACGTAATAGCAAAAGATTAAACTTCTGACAAATTTGAACAAGGCCTTAAAAGGAAAGGGAGCACAGTTTATTTAAGTAACCATTATGAATTATGAACTAATGACTTATGATTTCTGATGATACTTGAGCTCAAGTGTATAACTATCCCAACTCATTTTCAGAGTCCATAAAATTGTTTCTTTTATAGCCTTTGAATTTTTGTTGCTTAATTTTTTAATTTTTTTTTCCTATTTTCTTGGAGGGGAAGGAAGGACCCATCATCTGTTGTTACACTGCATAACTGTTAGACGCAGTAGATAAAATCAGACAAATCTGAGATATTTTTTGAAGCTCTGGGAAGTTTCATGTTGAGTTTGAAATCTGTAGGTTTTGCAGGCTGTACTCCTGAAGTAGAGATTTACAAAACTGTGAAGTCTACGGTTCTCACAAACAGCCTTTTGTGTTTGGCAGTTGGTTCCAGAACATCTACTGAAAGAATTTAGAATTATTGGATACTGTAGTCTCACCTGTGACTCAGTAAAGGCTACACTCTTTACAACAGTTCTCCTGTAAATATTGATAATTTTGTCCATGGCTAAAATGTTGTGGAATAGAATAAACTGTTACAAAACAGGAAAGCTTTTTAATTGTTTTCAGTTGAACTCTGTCACCCATTATTATTAAGAGCATCAAGCACAAAGTCAATTGCTTGAAGAGAAGTTCAGTTTTCCAGAACTCCCAATCAGGTAGTGTTACAAGAGCACCTTCCATTACATCATTTGCATTTTCATGCAGTGAGTGTGAAGTAAGCATGGTTTTCAGTGATCATCTTAGCAGTGCCAATAAACTATTTTGGCATCTGAATAGTAGGTAATAATAGATTTATCTCCTACTCAGGAGCTAAACCCAAAATGTTTCTTTTTTTCTGTTTTTTTCTAAAAAGCCTATGACAAACTAGTTGAGGGATCTTAAATCAATTGTTAGTAGCCCATTCAAAATGATGTGCAGAGAGCTTGGGCATCCTAGCATGTTGAGGTTTGCACTTCAAAGCAATGGGAAGACAGAAGTTGAGGCATGTTTGTCTGGAGCTGCTGTAATGGTGGTAGAATATTACAGTGATGAGAAGCTAGCAACAAAAATGTAGCAGCTTTGATTCCTAGCTGTCTTACCCTAGAGGATGTCACCTAGGGTAACCCTCATGCTGATGAGATAACTGCACACAGTAGTCTCTTATGTAGATGAATCAACTTAATTGTGCATAGTGTAAATATATATGTGCCTTTGTGTAGATATATATGTCATATTTTAATACAATCTTATGTTCCCAAACCGGATGTTTTAGGATGTTGCTATTGGATTATTTATTTAAACCATAGTGAGCTTGCTTATGTAACAGTACCATCAGGTTTTCTGCTTGTATTCAGTACTATTTCACTCTGTAAATGCCCTGAGACTCCTTGCCAGGATAGAGAAAAATTCTGTGATACAGTTCTGCACTGTGTCACTCCATTCTCAGAGAAACCAAATGCTGCCTGAAATTGCTTCTCTTTACTCAGGTTTATGAATGCAGCTTCTGACTTGGGATGATTCCTGTCAGTTTGAAGCCCTGACAGTACCATTTAAAAATTGACAAGACATACAATGAACTGCTTGAAGCAGACAATGAGAAGTTTCTTTAGGGCATTTTCGCAAGCAGATCATGTTGGGAAATACAACTCTGCACATTTATGTAATGCTTTATTTGTATAATGCTTTGAAACTTATCCAATTAATGGTTATAACATCCTCACAATGTCAGTCAGGGTTTTTTCATCCAAGGTGACCATTTTATTGGTTTACTTTTGTTTGTTTTTTGTAAGAGATTTTCATGGTAACAGCTTTCTTCGTTAGGTAATCATCTAACAAGACAAAAATTCAATTTCTTATTTAATAAGGGGGGGGGGGAAGTGGCAGTTATTACCAGTATGTTCCCAGTGAGCAGAAACACATCTATTTACTGATTTTTTTTTTTTTTTTAAATTATTTTTTGGAAGGATTAAAAAAATTCTTTCGGATTTCCAGATACTTTTTTCCCTCTCAACTCTGCACTTTTGAATGAATTTCTTTTGAGAGGCCTAGCTGTAGTCCATTTACTACTATCAGAAAAGCAGCACTCTCGGTGTCTGTGCCTACTCTTTCTTTCTTAAAACTACTCTGCAGGTATGTCTTCATGAACATACTAAACAATTCTGAAGCTTGCCTCTTCTATTAAGTAGTGTGTTAAGTCTCCATCCACATAATCTAATTTTTGGCACATCAAGTCAATACTCCTGGCAGGCAGTTTTCCAGTGGTAACTATTTCTTTTCCTAGTTGGTATGCACAATGCTATACTATGCTGAACCCAGCTGATCACCACTGTTCTGGCTGAGAAGCAAGAAATTTTTTTTCCACAGCTATTACACACTATCTGTTTTCCTAATCACAAACTGCAAGTAGTTTAGAAGACTTTTTATTTTCTTTTCTAACTTTATATGAAATCTGTGCTTCTTGCTACTTGTTGTTCTGCACCCTGTGTTATTGTCTACACTGTGCTGTGTAGTATCTTATCTTGAGCATTATACAGATGCAAGAGAGCACACGGTGACTTCGGCTGCTGCTCTGTGAAGTCCGAGGGATTTAAATGACAGAGGAAAGTGAGGGAACAATTAGCTTCTGTTCGTCTTCAAATGCCTAACCTCATCAGTCTACCCACAGAGAGGAAATTTTAGAAGTGGACAGTCGTTTAATTTTTTGCTTATGTTTCGAATAGGTAGATGACGAAAAAGCTTTCAGTACGTGAAAAGTTAGAGGTGCAAGGACTGAAAACAATAGGCAAAACTGTGGAAGCAGGATTGTAAATTTGAGTAATTTAATCAGTGGATGCATAGGATGGGGAAGGAACTGATGTAATCACTTGTTTTTATGAAGTTTGACTGCAAGACTGCTTTTTATATGAACAGAAAAAGATTGGAAACATTTCTGCTCGAATGTGAGAACCTAGGATTTTTTGTGTGTGCGTCTACCTTGTTGCAGAGTAGGATGACTTTTGTCTTGAATGCTAACTCAGTATTTCTGGAGTGGCAGAATGCACCCTCCGGAGCCCAAATTTTAACTGACTTAGGACTTTCTTGGAATTTGCTAGGGGTTTAAGGCTTTTGGTATAGGCAGAGTGTGAATCACTCTGAATAGTTATTACACTGAATTATTTGATTTTTGTAATAAATTCTTCTTTTAAAATTCCTAGTATTTTGTAAAGTTGAAAATAACTCCCACGTGTTTCTGATACCTTCAGCGAAGTTTCTAGAATATCATATGTAAAACACTTTATTTTTACTCAATTTAATAGGTAAAATATCTGAGGTGAGGAAGTAGTATAACTCATTTGTTATTGCAGTGAGTCAGTAACATTAGATATAAAGCTGGAATTTTTGTTCATATCTCCCAGCTTTTTACAGTCAGTACAGCAGAAGTTAAATTCGTTTTCCTTGAGCACCATGACTGGTTTAGGGGGCAGAAGCTTGGTAGCTATGTGCATATACAGGGGAAAGCTTGTGTCTGTTGGGGACAGTGTATGGTAATCATGGTACAGAAATCCCTGTGCCAGAATATGCTCTTTCTGTGGAGCAATTTATAGATAATCTAGTAGGTAAAAATTTTAATTTAAATGCTCTCCAGTGTGGCCAGTCATGTGGAAAAATGCAAGAATGTAGAAACAGACAAATGCAAGGTTCGTGCTATTCTTGGATTTCTGATTCGTGGTTTCCTGGAAGACATGGTGAAGGGCTCATTTGTGACCCACTGTCATCTAGAGGCATGTTGCCCTCCATGGTTTTCCTTCAAGAGATAAAATGTGGCCTTGTGTCCCTTGCACTGCTCCCTGGTACAGACATACACAGAGAATGGGACAACTAAAATGGTTAGGAAACTAAAACAGAGGAGAAAACTCCAGTGTCTCTTTAATAATACAGTATTCACCTCGCAGTATAATACAGGTGAAAGCAAGCAACCCCCTGCTGAAATATTTGCTTCCTTGGGAGAGCAGAGCGTAGACTGCAAAGAAAGGAAATTGCCAGATGGTATGGTATCTAAGGCTCTGATTTCAACAAGAACAAAATCTTGACCTCGAGTCATGTCCAGAGCAGTGGCTGTGACCTGAATGAAACAATGTATGGCTTCACAAGTTCAGCAAAAAGGCTTTTTTTTCCTTGAGTTCATGGTCTTCTGATGAAGGATTTGCTGAGAAGCTCAGAAATCATCAGTTTAAGTTATTGGTTTCTCTGCCTGCCAATGGCCATAATTACAGCTGAGTGAATAATTCAGAGCAAATAATTTGTCTGACAAATTTCTTTTTCATCTCATGAAAAATCCATGAGTAGTTCACAAGCTCTTCACATTTGTTTGTTGTTCATATTTATTTATTTGCTCTTGCGTAGCTTTTATTGGCTGTATGTCACATGGCTTGTTCTTTTTTTTTGTTTTTCTTTTTTCACTCACATTGTTTAAGCCTCGTTGTACATTCATATTAAATACTGAGCAGCTGGAGGCCTGTGTGTTGAACAGCTCTTTACAGTTTCAGCACTTGCAGAATATATTTTTTAGATGCTCTTCTCTGTACGTATAGATTTGTCTCCTTGGGTCTTTATTGCCATACATATCTGGTCTCCTCATGGTCCACAGTGTATTCACTAAACTTACTATTGTTTCCATCTGGATGCTCTGTGCTGTATCTGTGTATTTTAGTTAATGAGGTTCTGCTCTGGTTCTGAGGAGCTCTACCCCTTTTTATTTGTTTTCCTGTTGGATAACCTTTGTGAATAAGACATGACAGAGGGATTAGATGTTTGTAACTTCTGCGAAGAAAGGCGTGTAACTGGTTCATGATTTGTTACCCTCTTATCTTCTTTACTGACAACATCTTTCACAGTTTCTACCTTGAAAGCTGTGTTGTTGAATTATTGAACTTCAGAGCATTTAAGGATTCCAAGTAACTAATCAAGTCCATACTTTGTTGATTTAAAAAAAAAAAAAATTCTTTTTCTCTTTGGACATAGAAAAAATTGTATTTATAGACCTCTTTCTCTCTTAACTTGATGAGAGCTTCCAGAATTGCTTCAGGAATTTACCTAAAGAATAAGACTGAAGAAGGTTGTGCCTTTTCAAAGAAACTTGCAAAGAGAAAAAAAGTTTTGCTTCTCTTCAACACAGGCTTCGAATGACTGTGCTGCTATTAACAAGCCTTTAGTCTAATAAATATACACAGGAATGATCTAGTCTAAAACCTTGTTCTTCATGGCAAACACATATCACTTGTGCTATATTTTTAGGTACCTTCTCATCATTAGAAGGACGTAGTAGTCATTATGGAACGCATCTGTGTTCAGAGTTGAATAGACTTTCTCTTCTATCAAATATGAAGAACTTAATATATTTTCAGTAACACTGACTTGTGCTAATACTTTTTATTTTGGTTTACAGCCTGTGCAGAATCAGTACAGGACTCCTCCAAATATCCTAGAGGTACTCCAAATTCTTTTTGACAGCTCCTTAAGGAAGACAGATCTAGTCTAGCATGTAATTAATGCTGGTGATTCCACTCTGATCTTTTTACTCCTATAATGTACATCTCTGACTGAGAAGGAGATAATAGACAATCATGTAAGAAAACCCTTGATTATGGCTTGATTGAGCTTGTGTGAGCTCTAGACAGCTGGTGTTGTCATGGTTTCCAAGCCATTTAACGTATCACATTTTTGCATAGACAAGATGTTACATAGCCATCCAAAAAATTGTAGTTTGGATTATGTCTAACTCTTCTTTGAATGTCAGATCAGGTTTATTTTCATAGAAAATCAGTAACTAGTTTTCATATTAGAAGCTATAAAAACCATATTGTCTTCCATAAAATTTGCAAAATAGAGAACTTGTCGGTGAAGAAAAAATTTCTGCCATTCCACACAAGAAGCAGATCTGCAGTTTTTAGCAATACATATTGGTAAACAATTTCCAATCTTCTCAGCTTTTAGTAAAAAAGAATCCCATTACTCTGGGGTCAGTAAAAGTGTGCTGAAAATTCACAACCTCAGTGTCTCCACGCAGGCTGAACTTTCAACAAAACATAAAATCACAGAATAATATAGGTGGGAAGGGACCTCTGAAGGTTAGCTGGTCCAACTCACTGCTCTGAGATGGTCCAACGTAGGTCAGGCTGCTGAAGGGCCTTGTCCAGTTGAGTTTTGAATTTCCCTATGGAGGAACTGTAGGGCCAATACAGTATTAAACCTACTGAATATAGATACTTTTCAACATGAAATGTGCATGATGTTTGTTGCTCTACAGTCTCTGTGTATTTTGAGAAACTGAGTTCATGCATTGCAGTTTACTTGAACAGATGTGACTTGAATTCTCTCAGCTGATGCTTTGGGACATTTGAGGGTAATATATACGATCACCAAAATAAGTGACAGCTCTGCATGAAGACTCTGATGCCTATCTGTAGCTAAGTGAAAGTGGAGGAAAGGGGAGGGCAGTATGAAACTGACATTTTTACTAGAGGGGGGAAAAAACCCAAACAACCCCACATAAAAGGGCTAAGTTTGTTATGTTCCTGTCATCTGCTTTCTCTAAATGGACTGAAAAACTTTAATGGTATTTACCAGCAAGGAGACAGCTTGTTTGAGCATTGCAAGCTTACTCATTCTGATTATCCTAATATGTCATTTTACACTGAAATGAGTCTTTGCTCAAGTGTTATTTATTTTGTGACAGGATCGTGTATGTCTAAACATGCCAGGTCTTGCCAGTGTATGGAGGCAAGTAGCTCTTGTCACCAACTAAAGAACCGTCATACTTGTGTATTTTGTTTTATTTTCAGAGAATAGAAGGACTGGGTAAAGGAGAAAATGTAGGGATGGAACATATGAGAGAATCTCTTGTATTTTACTTGCATCGCAGTGATTTTAATTGTATTACTGGCAGTGCCGCTGTCTACTTTTTCATAGTGCTGCTTTTCCACAGGCCATACAATTAAAGTTTAAAGGGACACCATATCAGACAGATATTTGTTTTCCCTTTTCTTCACTTAACACCTTCTGGAGTCTTTATCCATATAACTCCATCTATACAGAGATCACAGGTGCCAGAGGAGTCTCTCTCCTGCGTGCTGGGCTGTCTTAATACTGTGTCCTCTGTGGACAAGCTTTCTGCTCCTATGCAGTAGAGCATTGTTTCCCCAACCGTTTGCAATGTTTTCCTAGGCATTAGGTAGCACCTTGCTCTCAGGATTTTCTTTCTCAGTCTTTGGAAAAACCCAGAAGTCTATTCGCTGAATCTTAAGAAACTTAAGCCAAGATATTGGGGCATTTTCAGTGTCCAGCTTTTGTGTATTGGTAAGCACAGATATCAGCATAGTTCTGCAAATAATTTTTTTGCAACAGTGATTTTTTTTTTTTTTTTTTTTTTAGAACCAGCAGAGGGAGCAGAATAATAAAAGTAATTGAACTTACAGATCTTTCTACTTGTCTGTAGTCTAAGAATCTAAAAGTGTTCTTCAGATATGTCAGTGTTGCAAGTCCATTCTACTGATAAGTGAAGTGTATGGCGAGGTGGGGGAGCATAAGTACAGGAAGCAGAAAGGTAGGGACACAGCTAAATTTCAAAATAAGAAATAGTGTTCCTTGTTTTCGGTAGTTGCCATTGAGAATACACAAATAAATGACACTATTTTGTGCTGGAATACTAGATAATCTAATGCAGCTCCTCAAGTAATTCAGTAGCCTGTAGAATCCTTGTTAAATCATGACAGAAATGCAATTCTTACTGACTTAAAAACATGCCTTCCTCATTTAATCATTTTATGTGGCTCCTAGTAGGCTCAAGAAAAATCAGAGAGATAGCATGTACATCCTTTGTTAGGAGGAGGTCTTTTAGTTATACATACACATACAGCATAGTGAAGATTTTGAGTCTGAATGTTGCTTAATGTTTATGGACAGCAATTGTAGCCATATTCTACTGGATCTGTTCCTGTGGTACCAACATTTTTCTCAAACCAGTGGTCGTTGCCCAACTTTTTGTTTTCCATTTGAGTGAGTCATTAACTGGGCACTATTGCAATGCATATGGATAATAGTAATGAGAAAATAATTCATAAAGCAATGGGATTGGTCCTCATCTGTTTCAGTTTTGCTCTTCATCTGCTTTAGGCCCTTATAGTATAAGCTTTTTTAATATGTCCTTGTGCAGACCCCAGCAATGGGGATATTGACATGGTTGTTAGAACTGCTAATAGTTTTTGTGCTGTTAATGTACCATCCAGCAATGGAGCATACGTCTTCTTGTGACTGATAAGCACACTCAATCCTGCAGAGATTCAAAATGGTTTGCAAGTGGTTATACCTTCTCCTGCTCTTCTGATGCTGTTAAATTTGATATATCCATTGCAGGCAGCACCACAAAGCAACATAGTCAGCTGAGCAATGAAAGTTTCTTACATCCCCTGAGAGAACAGCTATACATGATGGAGACTCTGGTTATGAGTACGTCATTTAGATTGGGTTTGATTACTTAAGTTTCCCTAGCAAAGTCAGTGTTGTGGAACTCGAAAGGCAGTCCATTACTTAGATTTTTCTCTTTTAATCTAAATTCAGAATTTACTTGAGTTAACTGAAGATCAAGAGCTATAACTGCTTATGTTGACCAAATCACATTAGTGGGTTGGCTCAACAGTTTGAAGTTCAGCATCACTGCTGCTGCCTTCTGGAACAGGCCCACTGCCATTCTGTAAGTGCACTGTAAAGCCTTCAATTGTGATTAATGGTCAATGTGTTGATTCCTTTAATCCAGCATGTCAGTTAATGTGCGTCTGTAGCACCTTCTTTCTACTGTCAAGCTTGTTGGGATCTGTGTACCTGGGATGGAGCCTGAGGCATTTGGCTTTTTAGCTGTGAAGACAGGATTTGCAAATTAAAAGGAAGAATGCTAATCACTTAATGTCCTTGTTTGTTCCTTTTTAAACTTTGTGGACTAGACAGTTAATCAATTATTTGAAATGATGATTCCTGCAATGCTCACATATGAACAGCAGCACCCTAAGAAAAGTCAGTGGGCAATCTTGTAATAAGATTGTGAAGTGGGTAATAATTTCATTTCTTACACAGTCTTGGCAACTGTAACACACTGGCAGTCTGTGTGCTGATGCTTATTTTAATTTAATCAAGATTCATAAGTAATATATTTGTGTTTTTGTCTAGCTGTAGGATGCATAGTTTATTCTGGGGCACACATTAATGAGTAGTTAAACCGAAAAAAACCCTCATAGAACCTCTGGGGGAGGGTAGCTATGATTTATGTTCTTTGCTTTTTCTTGTTTTCTGAGAGAGATTCCTTTGCCTTCCTTACCTATGTTCTTTCCATTTGGCTTTCTGTTTCAGAACCCACTTATGTTTTCTTGCAGATTGGGAGGGCGTGAGCTATGCAAAACCACTATCCAGCTTTGTATTTTTCTTTTTAAAACCTGTATGTATGTGGCTAACAAACTTTAGAGACTGACTTGTTAAGGCTGTGTGCTTTACAACTGCTTTCATTTCTTTGTGGTACAAATAGAGAAGTCCCGTGCTACCAAATTGTTCACGTTGGAGGTCTTCTGGCATTGGTCATGTAGCATTAGGTGCTGTGTATACTTGAAATTGCTGGGAATTATCTTAGTAGTTCTCTTTCTCTGATTCTTTTTTTTTCTAAAGTGCGTACTAATCATGGGTGAATCTTATGGGTTTTGATAAAAGCAGTCAGAATAATCCGAAGAAATTAGTCATGTGTGTGAACTTCTGAAAATTATGCAGTTCATCCTGGGTTAAAGCAATGCTGGCGACAGGATTTTTCAGTCACTGTGTACACAAGCAGACAGTGAAGCAACTGTTATAGTCCAGAGAGATCCAGTGGTTGGAAAAAATGACCAGATCAGAAGAATGCACTGAAGCTTTTCTTTCCCTGACTGCTCAGTGAGATAGTTGCATGATGTGTTTTTTCTACTCCCTCCAAGTCAGGTGCAGTTTGCAGCTGTCATGTACCCATGCAAGGTGGTTATGATACCACATCCTTCCATCTTCAGTGTCAGTATGATACTAGGCTGAAAATTGTTGTTATACGAGGGCATTACAGACACCGTAAAAAGACTATGATATTGTATACTAATTCTACATCCAGTCCACAGTTCACTGTTTTTGTACTGGACTGTCTTGGACAGAGACACCAAATTTGTATTACTGGCCCTTTGCTGAAAGAATTACCACGAGAGAAGGCAACTCATGTGTCTCGTAGTTAAATGCATATTCCCTTATCAAGTATCCTCTTAAGAAAACCAGCAGTGATTACACACAAGCTGGGTGCGACAGGGATTGAGGGGGACAGAGTGGCAGATGTGGGCTGCTCTGAGTCCTGTCAGGAAGGAATGATTAATGAACACCAGCTCCAGCTGAGGCTAACCTTTAGAGAGCTGAGCAGGACATCTGCAGAACTGTCAGAGCTCTGACAAGGACAGAGCTGAACAACCAATTATTCCACCATCACTAAGGTGGGCTGTCAGTTTAATCCCAGCCATTCACTTAGGCAAGGACAGGGAAATTTCTCCTTTACATAGCACCACTCTGTTGTGACCTTAACTATTTCAGTACTGCTGAGGGGAACCATGGGGCAACACCACATATACAGGAGCTCCTGCAGACTGAGTAAGAGTAGGGTAGTCAGAGACCCTGAGTTAAGAGCCATTGTGCAAAGTGTTGTAGTAGCTCTCTACTGAACTCTAATGATGTCAGAATTCTTGTGATTTTAGAAAATGGTGAATACGAAGTTGAATATTCTGCAGACACCCCAGTATTAGTCACTGTTGTCAAAGTTTTGTAGTGACAAGATCTGGTAATTGCTAACGCATTCTGACTTGACCATGGTCAGCTGTGTTTGTCCTCCAGAAGACGGCTGAGTGTTGTTCCAGGATGGTTGACAACAGCTAGTCCAGAGACCTGTGGTGTTTTTGAAGACTACTAGGAGCACTTCAGTTGGCTGAGTGGGAGCCAGAGTCAACCCAGGCTGGGAGGAGACCTTTTAGTGCAGGTTTAGCTGCAGGCATACACCTTGTACACAGAAGACATCTGGGTCCTCCAGTAAGGTTATGTATCTTAGCACAGTCTGCAGTACAGGCAGTAAGCTTTTGGCCACATGCTAGTTTTATTTCCTGCATAGTGGGGCAGTGCTCGTGTTGTATGGATTTTCCTAAGTAAGTTTTCCAGGGATTTTATGTCAAAATGGCTTTCATCTTTCTCCTGTCATGTGAGAAACTGAGAACTGGGGAGGCTGCAAGCACAGAATTGGAATCTGGAGCATGGATACAAGCATATTACGTGAGATACACCTGTAACAAAATACTTCAGCTTGTATATTTACAGACTTACAGATGTCCTGAGTGCTGGGAAAAGAAAGCAAGTACTCCAAGGTAGCTAACTCGAATTTTTTTTCTTTTTCTGAGCAGAAGCTGTCATATTTTTTCTGAAGTTGCTTAATCTTCGTTAAAATGTCCCCAGATACAGCATTTTGTTTCCAATTAGGCCATGCAGTGAGTTCCAAAGTACTTGTTAACATTGAAGGGAAAATTGGCTTAATTAATGACTCATGCTGGACAGCATTTTACTCTGCAGCCTGCCCCATTGTGGACCACTTACAGTGTGGAACACTATTCATAGGAGGTAAGGGTGGTAATACATCTCTTTGTTAAGACTGTAGCGTTCTGTCTGTCCTCTCAACTCAGACCCATTCCTGCAGAATCCCATGCGTTTTGGAAGCCGGTTTGATGATTCTTGTCTGTACAAGCACTTAAAACAAGAGGAAGCAATGTCACATAGAGAAATTCCTCAACAACCTGCAAAACAGAGTCCCAAGACTTGCAGGCAGGATTGGGGATGCATTAGTTTAGAAAGAGGCTGGATTATACACGAGAGGAGAATAAAGGATTATACACAAGAGGAGTTATGTACAGCAGATGTGTTTCTGTTAGCGAAATGTGTGTTTAAACACTAGTATGTCTGGTTTGCAAAAATAGTAGGACTTGCCAGAGAGCAAATCCTATTTATTTGTTTAGCTCTGCTTAGTCTTCCTGCTAAAAAATGCAAAAAGTTGAGAATTCTGAAGAATTATTCAGAACAAATATGTCTTCGATGTACTGGAGAATATGTAGAATTCGTAAACATGGCCTTTTTTTGGTGGATTCCTGGTGTTTAAAAATCTTGCATCGGAAAACCTTTAGGCTAAGTTCATGGAAATTTATTCCCAATGAGGGCTATAAGCTCAAAAGTAAAGCATCCTGCAGATATTTAAAAGACATGTGGATGTGGTGCTTAGGGACATGGTTTAGTGGTAGACTTGGCAGTGTTAGGTTAATGGTTGGACTCGATCTTAGAGATCCTTTCCAACCTAAATGATTCTATGATTCTAAGATGTAAAGGTGAAGCAATTTTTCATCAAAGATGAGTCGAACACCAAGATAAGAAAGGACATACTGAAAGAATGGTGAGCTTTATAGGGCTGAGAAGTGGAGGTAAGTCACATCCTTTGATATTTTATTTCTTTTGTTTGTGTGTGTGAGATACAGCACACTTCTTGATTTGCCTTCCATTTTTGATCTGCTATAAATTCTTGAAGGCCTTAAAATACCCTTTCAGCTGAAGATGTACAAAGAGCCGGCAACCTGAGATATCTGACAGGCATGAGAACAGCTTTGTCTCTGCTCTGCTCATATCTTGCCTCCTTTAGATTCCAGGTTGTTTTTTTTGTTTTGTTTCTTTTGATTTTTTTTGTTTGTTTAGTTGGTTGGTTATTTTAGTGTTTTAGGAACTGATCACACAGTTTGTGTTTTACTCTAAAAGAATCTGTTTAAATTTGCCACGTGGTTCAGGAAACTGTCACAGGTACCTTCAGTGCTACCAGGAAAACCCCAAGTGGGTGGGGAAAAAATGCAGCCTGGGTACCTCTCTGGAGAAAGCCACAGCATAGCATTGTCTTGTTGATTTTTTTTGTAAGCTTTTTATGTGCTCAGTGAACACAGAAAACGTGATTTCCACTGTACCTCTCTCTCTCGATTCTCCCTGTAAACCTTGAATTTTGCCTTCCTTAATTAGGACATCCCGTTTGTAATCACTTTTATCTAGGAAATACACTAATGTCACAAAATGAGGACATAAAAAGACCTGAAAATTTTGAAGTAGGGTTTTGCAGTAAAATAGAATAAATCTTACTCCCTTATGGTTTATTTTCTGTGTATGTTTGAGAATTTTTTATTGAAAAAACAGATATTATAAATTCTGTCTGTTTTACACCTGTCTAAATATATTTTCAAGTATGTTCCTGTTATGCAGAAATTTTGCTGATGAACTCCCAGTTGAGGTTCGGACATTACAGCAGTGTTCTAGATAGCAAAGAGCTTATCTGAATGAAGATAAAGTAATTTCTCATGGAATTATATTTGCAGATTGTCTCCAGTGCATGCCAGCTGTAAAAAGATGGTATACCTATTGTTGTACCAGAAATCAGTTTAAACCAGCAGAAAATCTTTGGATTTTTGATCAGGGCAGCTCTGCTGCACCAAAGGTTGAGAAAATCCTCTCAAAAAGTCTGCTAAAAAAAAAAAATAATACAGAGACTATTACTTTAATCATGCAAATGTTTCTTTACGTGGTAAATTTTATCACTGTCTGAATTTTCACACGTGTATAGCATTTACTGTACTGCATCCCTATTCCTGCCTGGGAAATGCAGGAAGCAGTCATACCAATTGAAAGAATGGAACCAGATCTGTAGGTGTACATATACCAGCAACTTGCAAAAATTCGTAACATTATCATCTGTATTGCACAAAAATGTTCTTTAAGACATGGAGATATGCAGAATTTGTTCTTCAATTTCAAATGGTGTCAACTCTCTTTTAGAAGGTGGTATTCAGTCTGGTGTGTCAGGGAGGCTGCAAGGGGAACAGGCTTGAATATTGATTATTTGATGCTGAATTGCAACCCAGAAATGTTGAAACAGCACGTATGCAAAACAGTGTTTTCAAAGCTGAGGTTAAGGCCAAAGTGATTGCTCTTCCTGCTCAGGAATGGATTAAATCTGAAATTCTAACATTAACTTCCTTTGCCCTGCAAAACTCATCTTGGAGAATGAATCTGTTGGTTATCTTCTATGTTGGGGTTGTTTCTTGGTGTATTGGTTTTGGTTTTGTTTTGTTTTTCATTTATCTTCCTCCAGCACTTCGTATCTGGGTTTGCAGAACACACAATATTTGCCATGGTCCAGACTGGGTTGTTACTGCAATAGAGCAACAGAAAAAATAGCAAGAAATAACAAGTGAAATTTTTGTTTTAATTTAATTTTCTAAAATTAGTCATAAATTGGTAACAATTGTGGAATATTATTCATTTTAGTCAAAACTAGTTGTCTGCGGATGTGAGAGAGTTGATAGGCACATGGTACTTTGGTCTAGACTCTAGCTTATGGGCTCTCTCTTTGTGATTTTTGCATTAAAGAGCACCATGTAGAACTCAAAGGACAGAAAAGAAACATTACTGATGATTAGAAATATCTTGTCCACGTTAGTAACTGAGTTTGGAAACACTGGTAGTAGTGCCATATAGAGTGCAAAATCTGTGACCTTTCTGGATAAATCAGTTTGGAATGATTTGGACAAACAAGCTAGAGAGTATACAATGGATTGTACTCTAGTTTGTGTCTGGAATTTAGAAACAAATAATAAGCAACAAAACTAATTTTAAAATGGTAATAAATAGACTAATCTAAACCCAAGTAAAGCAGCACATCCTTTTACTGTCAATGAGCTTAGTCACCTTATTGGGAAAAGATGCCTCTTGTATTTCATAAGATGCTGCAGAAGGATTCAGTGCAGTAGCAGGTTCGCGCTTTACTAAACAAGGATGTTGCACATTCATAGAGGAGAAATGAGTATTTAGAATTCAGCACATCCCATCAGCTGACATGTTATTAATATCTTCAAGTAAAAGTCATGCCAGCACAGTGGGCTTATAGTTTCATCCTCCTGGTGGGAAATAGCAACCTCCTCATTTCCCTTGAAACCTAGCTTAGAGTTGGGTTGTATTGTTAGGGTCTGACCAATTGCAAACAAAGTGATCAAAACAGGAATTTTAGACATTAGTCTTTAAATGAAGCATAATGCTTCATTTAATATATTTCTGCCGCCCCTTCTCTTCTGTTCTAGGATGTCCTAGATGACCAATGCATGTTCAGGCAGTGCGGTATGCTCACCATAATGCCATCTGCCTTGATAGGAAAGAAGGATGTTCTGCCTGCTTGTGCAGTTCCCTGCATTTTGACTACCTTGGCAAAGCTTAAAACTGAAGACTTTAAGAGTGAATTTGAAAATGGTTCTTTCAGCCTACAGTGAAGTGCAGTTCTGCATGGTGTGGAACAAGTATAGGCTGCCTTGCTCCTGGGTAGAGGTTGCCTTGTGTCCACCCACTCTCTGTGAACAAGCACAATGAATTAGTGAGGATTTAGTAAATCAGTATGATTTTGCTTAATATACCTGATATTTTATCCTATCAACTATTATGCTTCAGTTGTTTTTTTTTCTTGGCCTCTTACCTTATTGCAACCTGGACTTGGCCAGGTTTGGTGAGCTCTATTTATAGGAGGATGTGTAAGTGGGCAGAGGTCTATAGTCAGTTTGATATTGATAGGTAAGCAGCAGGCCAAGGGTATTCAGTGAGAGTTGGCGTCATATGCGCACTGAGTTGGATGGGGAAAAGTACAGGACATGCATGCTTAGACATATTTCTGAATCTGTCCTTTTTATCCAGTGCAGAGTTAATATATTGACAGAAGAGGCAAATATGAAGATATATATTTATTCGCAAAGTGGCAGCTGCACAAGTGAACTTTAGACCATTGCTATGGAAATTTAAGTAGAATGTTCAAAAATAATTCAAATTTCCTTTTCCTTTGGCCCGCTCTATCTAAATTGCTAAGAGAGTCTTACTTTGAGGCTGGGGAATAGAAACAACGTTGAAAGTGCTTTCTGGCTCTCTTATAGTGAAAATTACTGAAATATCTTTGCTTCTTAGCATAGATGTTCATAAAACTTTGGAGAATAGATCTTGAAAGTGTATTATTCTGTAGCATATTTATGCATATCACAAAAGCATTAAAATAACGCTGAGGGTTTAAGAAAAGTATTCAGAGAGAAGGATTAACCTGCTAATCCTTGTCTCTTAGTAAAAATGTTCCAAGTGAGTTGGCAAGACACATTTGAAGGAAGCTATGACTGGCACTCACTTGTCCACACCAGTTTTTTCAAATTCATGAAGTTGGTATGAGCAGGGACAAAGAGGGATTCAGAAGGAAGCGTAACTACATTTTTATTCTTGTGAGGAGGCTGGGCAGGAGACCCCCATACTCTTGCAAACACCCTGAACTCATCTGCTGCAGTGTGAGTGGTGAATGGAAATTTTGATGATGAAAGCATGTTGCTTTCCTTCTTGTATTGCTGTGTCACTACTCTGCATTTTTTTGGATTTCCACGATCCTTGTGTATTGTTTGGCTCTGAGGCTTGACAGCGCGTCATGTTAATGGCAATGACCGTGATCTGCTTCTCCTCTTCTGGGAGTAAAGTTTTTCCAAATCAAATGAATGCTG
>NW_008825115.1:185738-192560 GCF_000699105.1 Pygoscelis adeliae
GTTCTGGAAAGAAAGAATATCTGTTTGCTTGTACCTATAGCTAAGAGTCAAAAGAATATACCGTCCTTCCCGTCCTTCCCTCCCAGCCCTTGGTATGTGTACGCGACCTCATACAGCTCCCTGCACTTCCATACTACGTTCACAAAATCTTCGTCAGAGGCAGTTACATTTAAAAAGGGACTGTGGCCGGGTCTGCAGCTGGGAGATTAGTTATTGAAGAAACGCCTTTGCTATGCATGAACCAGTTTCAGATGATTGTACTGGTCCCCTGTGGACATGAACAGTTATAAAAATAAATATTTTTTTTTAAAGTAGAAGTATGAGGTTCTTCGCAAATTAATTCATATTTTCAAATTGACTTGAGATCTACAGATTATTATCATTGCTTATTTCTAGAGGATGTTATTGTTTGCTTTTTTCCTGAAAGTTTGTTTTGTATTACATTTCCCCCAAAATACTACTTTTTCAAAAATAAACTCTTAAAAATAGCACTCTCTGAATCTAGCAGATGGGGCCTTTTCAGATTTCAGCAATTTCAGATTGGTTTTCAGATTTAAAAAAAAAAAAGTGAAAACTGCCCACTTATGCAGTTTCATACTGCATAAGGTTTTGTGGTGATTTTGGTTTGGGGTTTTTTTTGGTGTTGGTTTTTCTTTTCAGTGTGACTTTCTGTGTGACTGCAGGCTGCATCCTCAATGCGGGATAACTGGATCATTTCCTAGAAGAAGTGCCATTTCTCTTAAGAAATATTTGTTCTAAATCTACAAAGATTCAAAGAACACCGCTGCCATTGAGAACAGTGGACAAGCTTCTCATTAATTACTGCTGGGGAAAGTTGACTTAAACCTTCCTAAATGAATTAAGAAAGGCAAATCTACTGACTACTCCACAGGTTGCTTGCTGGCTGTTGTGGTTTAACCCAGCAGGCCGCTTAACACCACACAGCTGTTCGCTCACTCCCCCTGCAGTGGGATGGGGGAGAGAATTGAGGAAAAAAGAGTAAAATTTATGGGTTGAGATAAAGACAGTTTAAGAGGACAGAAAAGGGAGGGGAAATAATAGAATATAGAAAATAACCGATGCACGATGCAACTGCTTGCCACCCGCTGACCGATGCCCAGCCAGTCTGTGAGCAGTGGCCCCCCGGCCAGCTTTCCCCCAGTTTTATATACTGAGCATGACGTCACATGGTATGGCATGTCCCTTTGGCCAGTTTGGGGCATCTGTCCTGGCTGTGCCCCCTCCCAGCTTCTTGTGCACCTCCAGCCTTCGCAGTTGGTGGAGCATGGGAAGCTGAAAAGTCCTTGACTAGTGTAAGCACTGCTTAGCAACAACTAAAACATCCATGTGTTATCAACATTATTCTCAAACTAAATCCAAAACACAGCACTGTACCAGCTACTAGGAAGAAAATTAACTCTATCCCAGCTGAAACCAGGACACTGGCCTTCTCTTTTTTGACAGAAGATGATTAATATAGAGACTGCTTCCTCCACTCTTGTTAATAAATATTCACTGAGACAACCTACAGAGAGATCAGATCCTGATTCTGGGAACATCAGGCAGCTTTGAAATGTGAGCCTGAACCATGGGGAGATTCAGGCCAGTAGAAGGTAAATCCATTTTAACTAAAAAATTTTATGAAGCTTGTTTCTTAACATCTAAATTTTTAATACAGATAATGAGTATTTTCCTTTCCCACAAATTTGAGAAGCACATGGCAGAGGAGATTGTCTTGAAAGATGCAAAACTGTGTATATCTAAATAAAGGTGATTATAAAATTGTGTACATTAATGAGGTGTACGTTAATGAGGTGAGCTGCTTCAAGTCGAGACTAGTACTGCTGTGGACAATAGAAAAGCTTATGATATGATCTTCAATTCTGAAGGGCTAAAAATTGAGCTGGTTATTTTTTCACATGAGATCCTGGCAGTAGGTATTACACAAGCTACTTCTTTCTCTTATGGGTAACCTAAGAAAAGTCTCTACCAAGAAGTTGTCTTCTGTTTGTCTCTCCATCTGTTGTCTCTCTCTCTCTCCATTTGTTGTGTATGTGGCCATACAGACCCAAGTTGTTGGATACTTTTGGTAAAGAATAGAGAAGGTGCTTTATGCGTTTTGTTGTCTGTTCCTTTTAAACAGAAATTGAACTAGAATGAAGCAAAAGCTGCCTTTGTATAAGGTTTGCAAATATTTCTGGCTATCTGGAGTTACCATCTGTTGTTTGACCAAAATCTCATTTTCTTGCCTTATGTTTAGCAATATCCTGCTACAAAAAGTTGTTCACATTCTTTATTGAATCCTTTAAATGTAAGCTGTGCGAGCATCTGAACAGCCACATGTACATGCAAAGAACCTAATTTCTAACGTCGGTATGACTGAGGATTTCAAACCTTTCTGGCTTAGGAATTTTTTCCTTTGCAGCAAATTGTTGACCAAAGCACCTTTGATTCCTAATGTGTTTTTAAGTGAACTCTGGCAGTGAGCAGTTCGGAGGAGGATGAAGGTACCCAGTCCAGAAAAGAGAATTCCCTTGCTTCTTTCTGCATAGCATGGTTCTTCCAGACAATGTAATGCTGCAGTTTAGACAGCTGCAATCACAACTTTCAGATAGAAATTTTTCTGTTTTATAATTTTTGTTAAATTCTTGGTATGCTTTTTTAGTACAAAATACCGAAGACGTGTGCCCTCTAAATTGAGGGAGAGCGTTCTCTGCCAGCAAGAGCAACTCTTGCTAGCCAGTCTTAGACTTCTCAGTTGGAAGCTCCCTCTGAACACAGGATTAACTCTTCTATGTGATGGCTGCCATTTACCCAGGCAGAGGGCTGAAGGCTTAGATTTATGATCAGCTTAAAGGGACATGGATGTCCATGGTCTTATGCCTCAATCTGATGTTCAGTCTTGGTCCACTTGGCACTGGAGTCCAGTCTTTATTTTCTGAAGGTGGAAAAGTCTGTGGCAGGAAGAAAAAAAATCAAACATTCCAAGAAGAGTTCTCCTCTGCCATTCCTGTGAAAGGAAATCAAAGCTTAACAGAATTGTGCATTCTGTCTTTCATACATGTCTGAAAAGTCCTTTCTCTTTAAAGCCTGGAAGCAAAGCCTGTTCAGACACTCCAGTTGTTTTACTTAGAACCATGTTCCACATACCAGGTATATTTATGGATAGGCAGTCTCTTTTTTTTTTTTTTTTTTTTTTTTTTTTAAGTACAGGCAGGTTAGCAGATGTGAGTCCAGGCCTGTTGTTTTCAACAGAGGTATTTGGATTTGCTGTAAGAAGAGAACATGCAGGAAATTCTAAATAAACTTTGTTTTGTCAGAGAGGTCAGAACATCTGGCTACCAGGAGATGCCTTCTGCTTTAATAAAATTTTCTTCTGATGTTGCTGAGCATTGAGTCATTTCTTCCTGCCTCCTGTTGGTCATTTATATATATTATATAGTTGCCACATGGGCTTGTGAATTTGCTGTTCATTAACTTGCATTATTCTTTAATGATATAGATGAAGTATCCACTAAATGAAACAAAATAATTAATTACTGAACACAATGACACCATTTAGCCCTAAATTTTCACAACTAGAAGGATTAACTAAGTATGTAATGCATCACTGAATGATTTAACAGAGCATCATAACTCTTTTCTTTTCACCATAAATTGTAACCTGGAATTGTTTTTGTAATGGTAATTGCCTTATCTTCATAAATTCTACAGTCTTACATAATTTAACTAGTATTGTAGCAGGATTTCCCAAGAATAAAAAAAGCAGGTGCTGTCAATGGTAATTTAAATAAGAAAAGACATGTTAAGTGGTTCTTCTTTCACTAGTAATAGAAATTAATTAGCTTTGAGCTGCTTTGGAGGTTTTATATTTTTTGCTGTGGCCTGTTAAGTTTTATAATTGTATGGAAAGTAGTTTTGATTTGATCACATTATCTGGTGTGAGGGTTCTGCAGGAAGGCTGAGGTACATAAGTCAAATGTCAGCCTGCCTGGGTATGGAGACTGCAGAGGATCAAGACTGTAAATTAAGGTCTTCCAAATAAGTCTTTGAAGTGTTGGCAAAGGTTGTGCTACAAGTCTGAAATATGCTGCTAAACTTTTCTTCCTTTAAAAGTAGGAGCTATTGAATGTTCTAAACTAAAGTATGGCTGCTTTAGACTGACTCTACCCTGATGTAAACTGTTGGAAAATAGAATTGATTCATTTAGATTAAATCAGTGCAAAATCAGAGAGAACAGGCCCACATATGAAATATGACTACTGTGTCTATGCATACATTAGTAGTGCCACTCAAATATACAGATTTTGTTGAGGGATTGTGGTATATGTCTGCATTAGAACCTAGTGGAGCCCAGTAAGTGCAGATTTATACATAGTCAGTGTTGGACTTGGTCCACTTGGCACTGGACTCCAGTTCAAACTTTGTGTTTTTCAGAGGGTTTTTGTTTTTACTTGCTCTAGTCTGATTCTGATGGCTTGGTGTCTGTAACTGTCTGGAATGCATTTTATGATTTAGTTTCATGCAAAGGAACTCAGCTGGTGTGCTCCAAGACAACTCTGCAGCACAAACTGAAGTACAGTGAAAAGGACTGATCAAGTGACTTCCTTCAAAAGTGCACTCCTAATATGAACTAAAAGACTAACAAGTACAATACATACATATGCAGTGACCTCATTAGTGGTGAGAGCGGTTATAGTCTCAGTGAAATGCAAAACATTTGCTTTTGGTATGTTACCTATTTGCTCATATTTTAAAAACAGAATGATCTTCTAACATTTTTATTTATTTTTTTTATTCCAGAAAATTTGTTAGCTGTTCAGAGTGTGTCACGTTACTGTTAATGTATTTGCTTGACATTGCATCAGTATTAATAGGATGTGACTCTTAGGAAATGCAAGCCAGTCCTGTGTTGTATCTGTTGTGCCAGCCTTACTTCTCATGTGTGAATTACAAGCAATAATTAGCCCTTTTATGTGAATTACTTTTGGAGCTCGGAAAGTCTTTCTGATAGTCATTTAGTTTCTCTTACTTGTAGGTGATTTTTTTGTACAGAGATAATTGCCAGATCCTGTTCATATTATTGATGGTTGAGGATCAATGTCTTTTCTTTACATCTGAATGTATAAATTGGGGGTGGGGTAGGTGGGAAATAATCCTTTTTTAGTTAAAGTGCAGGTTGCAAAGATTAGCAGATAGGTAGTCAGAGACCTGTGTCTTGTTTTCAGGTTTGTAGCAAGTCACTCAGCTTTCTGTGCCTCAATAAAATGGGATGGCATCCTGCAAGTGAGGCTTGGTGTCAGTGTAGAGTTTAGGCAACCATATCAAGCAGAAACTACAGATGAACTATATTGTTCTCTGTGCATTTGTGGCATGGTGAATCTGCAGTCCAGATAAGCTGTTAATGAATGATTTAAATTGCATATTTCGTAGATTTGTAGAGAAGAAAAGATGACTTAATATTTATATGTTGTTAGAGAAACTATAAGGGACATTCTAATAATTGTAATATATGCATGCTGAAGAATCAGATTTAAGACTGCAAATAGCATCTTAATATGAATGCATGTTTATTGTTAAAATAATTTTGATAGAATTTTTTTTTTTTACATCATTTTTGTTTTGACTCCTGTTCTTGAATGCTCTTTACTGACCGGTTTTCCTAATTGTGTTGGTTTTGTCTTTGTGAGCTTTCATTTGAAATTTTAGGCTAAATTTGGGTTGTATTTTTCTCTCCCTGGTGTGTGGCAGTAAGACTATATACCCCTGAGCAAAGAAAATTCGTTCTTAAAATAATAAACCTTGGAAGTTACTTTCTACATCCTTTCCTCCTCGGTCTCTGTTGTTATGTCGTGATACATTAGGCAGTTCTCTGGGAGTGCTGTAAATTTGTTCATATGTAATTACAGACACATGGAGAATGGACCAGGTTTTGTTCCCAAGTAATTCAATGACTAGGACGCATTGGACTTGGAACAAAAGCGCACCAAACAGATCAATTATCCTACTTCCTACTAATTGAGCAAGTCACACAAAGTCTGCTCCCATGAACAAAATGACTCTTCTTGAATACATCGTTTTTTCTCTTACAAGGAGCTCCTGCTGCTGTCAGTACAGCTCCCAAGGTTGCGTCAGAGGGCGTCAGCTTGTCTGGCAGTGAAACTCTTTGGGTTTTGATTCTCAGAAGTTGCTGCTGAGAAAACAGAGACTTGGTCCCCCTTTGCCATTTCTGAATGTGGCAGCACCAATTGCTTTTTTCCTGCCCTCTAAAATGTAACATTCAGTACATGATGATTGACATCGTCTCCCACAGCATTCTCCTAGAGAAGCTGGCGGCTCATGGCTTAGACAGGTGTACTCTTCGCTGGGTGAAAAACTGGCTGGACGGCCAGGCCCAGAGAGTTGTGGTGAATGGAGTTAAATCCAGTTGGCGGACGGTCACAAGTGGTGTTCCCCAGGGCTCAGTTTTGGGGCCGGTCTTGTTCAATATCTTTATCAACGATCTGGACGAGGGGATCGAGTGCACCCTCAGTAAGTTTGCAGATGACACCAAGTTGGGCGGGAGTGTTGATCTGCTCGAGGGTAGGAAGGCTCTGCAGAGGGACCTGGACAGGCTGGATCGATGGGCCCAGGCCAACTGTATGAGATTCAACAAGGCCAAGTGCCGGGTCCTGCAATTTGTCCGCAACAACCCCATGCAGCGCTACAGGCTTGGGGAAGAGTGGCTGGAAAGCTGCCTGGCGGAAAAGGACCTGGGGGTGTTGGTCGACAGCCGGCTGAACATGAGCTGGCAGTGTGCCCAGGTGGCCAAGAAGGCCAACG